>NW_005871070.1:9943055-10016370 GCF_000147115.1 Myotis lucifugus | reverse complement strand
AAAATTTTTATTTATTTATTTATAAAAATGGGAGTGGCCCTCACACTGCGTATTTCTGCAGCCTGCTGGAGGACACTTCTACAGGTCTAATCATCCTAGGAAAAAGCCTTGGGGGGTTTAAATGATTATTTCCCATATTTTTTCTTTCTGAATAGATTAACAACATGAAATCTTACATATAAGAAGAGATCTTAAAAACAGAAACAGAAAAACCTAAGTAAATAAATGAGTACTCATAAAAGGATGGACTGGGACATTAGCCTTAGAATCTTCAAACTAAGTCCCCCAAAGATAAGAAAGCAAGCAAAGAACATCAGTAACCAAGTTACATTACAGACAGACAAGAACTTTCACTAGCTAAGAGTTTCCAGTGGCTGATGACTTGAGAGGGAGAGCAGGAAGGATCTCCAAGATTAAGAATTCTTGGCAGCTGCTGGGAAGTTCCTGCAATACCTGCCCTGTGTTCAGCCCACCACAAGTAGCTGGAGCCTCTAGCAAAGTGAAATATGCCCCATCCTTACATAAATTAAACCAAACAGCAAAGACACATAAAACAACAATCAACAGAGACTCTTATGTACGATATTTACAGGCGCATAACACACAGACAAGACTTAATAAATCAGAGTTCTTTTCATGGATCTTTCAGAAAATGTTTTACAGTGCCCAGGACTTACAGCCAGATGTGGCCCAGAAGGCTCCCAGGTGGGGTTGCCAGTGAACACCCACAAACAGCCTGTTGTTCATAATCTCATCGTATTTTGCTCTCCATAGCAAATATTAACTGGCATTTAAAGTCATTTTAGCTAAAATCTGCCAGTCCCAAGGCATCAAATGGTACTTTTCAGACACAGCATTAAGGAGTCCTTTTGTAAATGGACTGTTAGCCCCATTTTCTCTTGTTGATGAGCCTTCCCACACCAGAGGTGGAGGATCAGGGCCTTAGGTATTACAGGCTTTACAGGCTCTATTTCAGGAGGAGGGGGCGGTGGTAAATCCTCCTGGCGCTTGCTCTGTAGGCTTTTGATCCTCAATATGAAGTGGGCACAGTGCAGCTCAAACAAGAGCCCAGATAGTTAAAGATGATAAAGGCACTTGTTTTCCCTGAGCCTGATTTCTCTTTAAACTCCTGCCTACTTGTTTCCAGAGATCAACATCTAATGTTCCATCATCAGGGAACCAAGGATTATAAATTACTAGAGGCCTGGTGCACGAATTTTGTGCATGGGGGGTGTGTTCCTCAGCCTGGCCTGTGCCCTCTCACAATCCGGGACCCCTTGAGTAGGGTCCCTAGGCCAGGTCGGTGATCAGGGTCTATTGGGCTTTCCTTCCCTCAGCTGCTGGCAGCTGGCCCTGCCCCTGCTGCTGCCACTGCTTGCCATCTGTGCGGCACTGCCACACCCCCCACCAAACGTTGCCTCCCTCTATGGTTGACAGGCGTGGGGTGTGATCGCTTGGCTGGCCTGGGCCTCCCTATGTGGAGCGATCAATAGCAGGGCCCCCAGATTGACTGCCCTGCAGAGGGAGGCCCCACCCACCTGCCACACCACCGCCAGCCGGGTTGCCTGGACCTCCCTCTGTGTGAGATTGTAGGGCAATGGTGGGGCCTCCTGACCAATCACACTGCACCTGCCTTGCCTGGCCTGGTGCCAGTGCGTGTCATAACATGGTCATCCGGAAGGTCGTATGGATGTTCATTCTGCTGTTCGGTCATTCAGTCAATTTGCATATTATGCTTTTATTATTATAGATAGGCACCATTTGCTTTTTAAAAAAATATATTTTTATTTATTTCAGAGAGGAAGGAGAGAGGGAGAGAGAGAAACATCAGTGATGAAAGAGAATCATTGATTGGCTGCCTCCTGCATGCCCCCTACTGGGGACTGAGCCTGCAACTCCTGGTATGTGCCCTTGAATAGAATCGAACCTGGGACCTTTAGTCCACACGCTGATACTCCATCCACCGAGCCAAACCAGCTAGGGCAGCACCATTGCTTTTAATAACTTTTTAAGTAACAAAGAGATCTGTTACTGGGAGGACAGTTGCTGTCCTATTGTGAAACCTTAGCTGAAAAACAATTCCCTCTAACCTGGAAATCCCAAGCAGGCTCCAATGACTTACTGCACAGTTACTTTCATTTCCTTCCTCTTCATTTTCAAGGGTTCCACTGTGTCTCATTGTGTTCCTTGGTCCTCACACGGGGCACCACCTTGCCAGTGCTGAACGGCAGCCCCTGAACGATAGATGACTGGATTACTCCGACACAACATTTGCTGTGAAAGAGAGGCTAAGGGACGGCCTGGCTGAAGGAACCATGCAGCCTCGATTGCCTGCCTCATTAGGCTTTTATTGGAATTTTTATCTTTAGATACAATCAGTAGGGTGAGTAATCTTGGGAGGACACATGTGTTTACATTGTCCTCTAGGCAAGGACATCCAGGGATTAAGTGTAAGGATTCCAGTAAACACTCAGGGGTCTGCACATGCACAGACTGGTTGGAAAGGTCAAGGAATAATCAGGGGTGCCGCCTTCGACACTCCCCTAGGTCTCCCCTAAGTCGGAATTCCGACAAACAGGGCAGGCGGCCTTCCACACACTTCCCTTTTCTCAGAATGTCCTCTTTACAACTTTCCAACCAAGTCTCTTGTCTCCCCAACAAACAACAAACAAAACAAAACAAAACAAAACACAAAATGTGGAGCCCAATTTCCCTCCCCTTTAATGTGGACTCACCTACTGATTTGCTTCTGCAGAAAAGAATATGGTGAGATTGACAATGTGTAACTTCTGGTATTAGGGTGTGAAGGCATTGTAGTTTCCTCTTTACTCTTTCTATGGTGTCACTCACTCTGGGGAAGCCAAGTGCCATGCCACGAGGACGCTCAAAAAGCCCATATAGAGATCCACGTTTCAAGGAACGTAGGCCTCCAGTGAATAGCTAGTGAGGAAGTGAGGCCACCAGGCAACAGCCATGTGAATGCGCTTGGATGCAGACCCTCAAGCCCCAGTCAAGGATTCATGACAGAAGCCCCCGCTGACGTCTTGTTTGCAATGTTATGTGAGACCAGAGCCAGAACCACCCAGCTAAGCCATTGCTGAATTACTGCGCCATAGATACTTTGAGGTAATACCAGTACATGTTTGTTGTTGTAAGCCACTACGTTTTGGTGTAATTTGTTACACTGCACACATAATTCAATCTTAGTGTCTGTAAGGTAACATTCAACTTTAAATTCAAACTCCCTGATAGGATCAGCCGGCCCCCAATTCCCCAGAGTCTCTCCTTCGCCACCTCCTTTCCAAGATGGACGTTTTCCAGAGGAAAGTGATGCTGGAGTTGTATTGTACCCTTCTCCATGGCCTGCTGCCTCTGCGGAGAAGACCTTAATTCTACCTGAATATTGTGTGGCTGTTTCTTCTTTCCAGTGGAGCCCACTGAGGGACTGGTCCCATTTGAGCAGTACACTTGCACCTGCAGTCTCTATCCTGGCCCCGGTCCTCCTTTGCTCCAGTTGTATTTCCAGCAGTGGAGCATGTGGGAAACTGAATGTCCTTCCTACCAGGTATGGGCTCTGGGAGGCCAGGTGCTCCACCATCACAGACTGTCCTACCCTGCAACTTCTGAGGTGCACATTTTCATTGCCCCTTTTGTAGTGGAGTTTGCCTAAGATTCTTAAAGTTTTCCTAGGCTGTATCCTGGTGATATAGCAATAAATTCTTTCACTGTTATTTTAAAATTTTTTTCTTTATTGTGCTTGTGAAAATTTAGAAGTAGCCTAAATGCCCATACATAAGAAATAGCTGAACAAGCTATGGTACCTTACACAATGGAGTACTATGCATCTATACACAAGAATGTGAAAGGTCTTTTCAGGATATATTGTTCTGTGAAAAAGCAAAGTTTGAAGAGTACCTATATGTAGTATGTGACTCTGGAATCAAGAAGGAAGTATGAGAATATACATGGATCTGTTCATTGGTGGAAAAGACATAGGAAGGAAAAAACAGAAGCTAGAGAAATTGGTTATATTCAGGATGAGTGGAAAAGGGGTGGAGATAAGGAAGCAATAAGAACATGGTATAGGACTGAGGGAGATCAATACTTTTGTGAATATACATTTTATAGCTCTTACTGTTAGAATCATGATATTATTTTACATGCTTCCCAAATAACAAACAAACAGACAAACGAACAAGGATGTGAGGAGAACCCAAAATGGAAATAGACAGTAACAAGTGAAATCTAATGGTGTTATAAATGAATAAAATAATCACACTGATGAGGGTGAGGATAAAAGAACTAACAAAAATAGCTTTAGAAAGCAGTATTTTGACTAAACCTAGTAAGTATGAAGACAAACGGAACAAACAAAAAATCTCCCACGATATTTCCACAAATGCTAGACTCTACCTATTAAATTTGCTTCTAAGTTAGTCGGTTGTAAGCCAGTAATTCTGAACTATTTTATGTTTGTACTAGGTTTGAACAGATAAGCAAATATATTGTACAGAAGGAGAGCCATGTTTCTCACTGTCAGAGAAAGTGGTTATACATACAATAGGAAAGACTAAAATGAACTCTGTCAGGTTAAACTCGAATAAAAGGCATCAGTATAAACTAATAGTTTTTAATATCTATACAGCTGCAATGTAAAGTCTTTGGAGAAGGTATGTGCTGACTTGATTAGAGGTGCAAAGGAAAAAAATCCCAAAGTGAAAGGACCAGTGTGGATGCCTACAAGACTCTGAGAATCACTACAAGAAAAAGTCCTTTGGGACGGGTATAGGATGAGGATCCACAAGCGATTCATTGACTTGCACAGCCCTTCTAAGATTGTTAAACAGATTACTTCCATCAGTATTGAGCCAGGAGTCAAGACTGAAGTCACCATTAAAGATGTTTAAATCAATCTTTTTATTTTTTATTTTTATTTTTAAAAATATATTTTATTGATTTTTTACAGAGAGGAAGGGAGAGGGATAGAGAGTTAGAAACATCGATGAGAGAGAAACATCGATCAGCTGCCTCCTGCACACCCCCTACTGGGGATGTGCCCGCAACCAAGGTACATGCCCTTGACCGGAATCGAACCTGGGACCCTTCAGTCCACAGGCCGACGCTCCATCTACTGAGCCAAACCGGTCAGGGCTAAATCAATCTTTTTAATAAATTGACTATCAGTTGTTAAAAAAAAGGATAGCCCGGCTGGTGTGGCTCAGTGGTTGAGCATCGACCTATGAACCAGGAGGTCATGGTTCGATTTCTGGTCAGGACACATGCCTGGGTTGCTGGCAGGATCCCCAGTGTGAGGTGCGCAGGAGGCAGCCGATCAATGATTCTCTCTCATCATTGATGTTTCTATCTCTCTCTCCCTCTCCCTTCCTCTCTGAAATCAATTAAAAATATATTTTGAAAAAGGATAGATAGAGAAATAAATAGGTGTGGGTATTTTTGTGTTACTATACCTATATCTCTTTGTCAGCTCTGTTCTCTGAGAGGGCTAGAAACAATGACATCTCCATAGCAGTGAGCACACTTAGCAATTTTCCAATGAGAGGAACCAGCTCAGGGCTCTTTGGAGAAATGGCTGATATCAAGAAGGACCCTGGCAGGGAAAATAAGTGAAACTGGAACATATTAAGGTAACAAAAGTATAAAAGTACTCACAAAACAACAGAAGCATCTCAAAACAAAACAAAAAACACAAAAAACAAGTTTAAACAGCTTCTAATGGCCAAAGTTGTACCAATTAGTTCAAATAGTGCTAGATTTGAACTATAAACCTTTAAATTATAATAGTTATCAATGACACCATACAGATATGAATATATAAATAGAAAAGTAAATAAATAGAAGAGTACCCTCCTTTAAATCTACAAGAAATAAGGAAAATAGAAAAATCACCATTAAACAAACACAATAGTAATATTTGTTGTATCTATCCTATGTATAAATATTCAAATTATCAGTGGATGCTAAAATTAATGGATAATGAGAAATAGAATATTTATATAGTTTTAAAGTATTTCCTCACAAAAATACTTATTAACTACAAAATGAACAATATTAACATCCCAAAGGAGAAGCCTGGCAGACATCATTTAGCCATATGATCAAAGTTAACATTATTGCTAATAAGATATAATACCATCATATACCCCAGGAAAGAACACCACTTCTCTTTTATTTTTGCCAAAAAAGTGCAACATCAATCTAATTATGAGAAAGCATCATATAAAAAATTGAAGGACTTCCTAAAAAATAACTGGCATGTGTACTTCAAAAGTGTCAAGAACATGAAATCCTGAGGAAGTGCCATAAATTGAAGGACCCAAAAAGATATGTAACTAAATGCAATGTTGGACCTTGGATTGTATCTGAAACCAGGAAAAAGGATATTAGTGGAAAAACGAATACTCTTTTAATAATGATGGTATCATTGTCAATTTCTTGGTTTTAATACTTGAACTATGGTCATATAAGATGTTAGCATTCTGGGAAGCTAGGTGAAAGGTATACAAGAATTCTTTGTACTATTTGTTTAACTCCTTCACAAGTGTACTTTTATATTTTAACCAAATGTTTAATAAACTTGGCAAAAGTAAAACCTTAGTGAATTTGCCTCAGCTAAGGTACTCTAGCATTCTGGTCAAATTGAAATAAATAGTTTGCGACTCAACTCTCTCTCTCTCTCTCTCTCTCTCTCTCTCTCTCTCTCTCTCTCTCCACTCCTGGCTCCCCCATTATCTGAGGAATGGGAGAATGCCTAGAAAATATGTTCATGATTGGATTTATGCCTTTTCTTTCCTTCTTTCTTTCTTGACTTCCTTCCCTAGGAATGGAGCCCCTTTTAAAAATATATATATTTTTATTGATTTCAGAGAGAAAGGGAGAGGGAGAGAGAGAGAGATAGAAACAACAATGATGAGAGAGAATCATTGATCGGCTGCCTCCTGCACACCCCCCACTGGGGATTGAGCCTACACCCTGGGCATGTGCCTTGACCAGGAATTGAACTATGACCTCCTGGTTTATAGGTAAATGCCCAACCCCTGAGCCACACCTGCCAGGCTAGAGGGTCTTTTTATTTCTCCATCTGACACAAACTGCCTTCTTCCTGACGTGCCATTTACTTTATCCATTACTGAGACAAAGTGGCAAAAGTGTTGCAGAGAAAGAAATTCACATGTGAGTAACTAATAGGATACACGAGAGATATTTAAAAAATGCCTCTGCCATACTTACAGGCTACTCTGTACATTTTAATACTTGACCATCCTCCAAGTCAGTTTCCTGAAGTTAAACTTTAGATACCTGGTTACATTGCAATGTCCTTGAGGGCCAAGTTGGTGTCTTACACGTTATTTGTATCTTCATAGCATTAGTGCATATTTTATTGCTTTTTTGAAGTAGATTAATCACAAATCACTTTGAGTATAGTATTAAAGCAGTGAGGAGGAATGATCGATGAAGAGCAAAGTCCATGATTCTCCCTCCTGCTTGTTTTTGAAAGGTTTGTTAATCCTAGGAAAAAGTTTGCTTATAGTCCATAATAAGTTCACTGTTTTGCCTTTCTGTGCCATAACTGGTCTCAGCTATAGAAAAGCATCAGACATACTCTCTACTCAAAGATCATACATATTATAAATAACTTAAGGCTCTTCTATGGGAAGATAAAATATGTTGTAATTTGAGGGTGTGTGGTTTGAAAAGCTATTCATGACCTGAATCTTTATGCTTTCAAAAAAATTCTTAAAGGAAACACTATTTATATCAAAAAATTCCCAGATTCATCCTCTGAAATGTGAGCAATTAAAAAAAGTTTAAATCTAAGATGTAATTAAAAGATGAATGTAGGCAAATAGAGTAATATATATGAAGATTTAAAATACCAGATTATTAGAGTTTGTTGAGAATCAATGCTGTACAGTTAAATTTATAAGCATTTTGACAGGCACAAAAAAGAGAAAATTCAGAAAATTTTGTTTACTTTGAAAATATAACGATTTAATATTCTAATTTTTATGTATACCTAACAATAACTTTTATATAATTTGTGTGTGTGTGTGTGCTGAGATGCTAAGAATAGATGCGTTTTTTAAACAAGATTATACTTTTCAATCTTATTGAAAAATCTATATTCATACTAAAAATGGTAAACAGATTAAATTCTTTGGAAAAAAGAGGATATCTCATCTCAAAGGTTTCTGTTGCTTTTAAAAGCACTCTTGAGTTATTGATATTTTTTATAGAAAATTTTCTGCCCTGTTTTCAAAATGACATCAGAGTTGGGCAATAGTGATTTAAAAAATTTTCCTATTTTGGATTAGCTGATTACTGTACAAATAAAACATTTATCTTTTGATCCCATAATATAGTGAATAATTGCAATTTAGACATTTAACACATCTTAAAACATAAAACAATTATTAAATTATTGTGAAATTCTTTTGTCCAATTATGGGTGGCTATGCTTGCAAAATACAACATATTTTGGCATTTCTAGGTATTGTCCATGTATAAGAATAACAATGTCAAACCCAGGACCATTAGAAGTGCTCCTTTAACTGAGATACACAGTTCCTCTATCTTTTATCTCTGGCAGCCAATTGAATGTTCTTTGAATATTTTTATTGTTAATTTTGCAATAGGAATATAAACATTTTTAAATATTATTACTCATAATTAAGTCATTGTTACTCACCATGTTGAAGTAACAATGCATAGTGCAGTTAAGATTAAATTGAAAGGGGAAATGTTTGGGTAGGAGCAGAGTCTGAAATAGGATAAATTATTTACATATTCCTAGCACACAGAAAAGTGTACCCTGTGTCAGTTGCTCAAGGAGTTTATACTTAAGATGGAAACAGATAATGAAAAGATAACATTGTTTGTATAACATGAGGATGAATAATGATAGCTAACATATACTAAGGGCTTACTATGTGCCAGACACGATGTTAAGCCCATTTCATACATTTAAATATCTAATATATTTTACATAATATTAATGTAAAATGAAAGTTGGTCTCAATGAGTTCTCTGAAAAAGATTCATTTGTTTCATGATTTTTTTTTTACCATTAATATAAGCAGGCATGAGTATATATTTTCAATGTAATTCTCTTATACAGTGGTTTGTTTGATTTTAGTATCCACTCAGCATTTGAAAATTAGGTTTTGATCTTCAATGAATCTGTTCAAGATTGAATTAATCCTTGTATTCTAAAAATTATTTTTCTAAAATAATAACATCAGCATAATCATTTATGATTATTGGATTTACTATTAGATTAAAGTTTAAAGAAAAAAGTACATGAAATCACATGTTCAATGTAAATAAGTCCCTGAAATGAGCTCTACCCAGTTTATAAAAAATAATTCAACCAAAGTTTCAAGGGTAAATCAGAAATAACACCATCAATATCTTCGTTTTCAATAATAGCAACAAAGGTTGTATACTTTACATTCCTGAAGCTTCTTTATTTTCAAAAGTTTTAGTCATCTTGCCTCAAATTTTAAGAATTTTATGCTTCCTTTAATTATGATTTTTAAACTTTCTTTTTTAAATTAATTAATTAATTAATTAATCTTTATTGTTCAGATTATTACAGCTGTTCCTCTTTTTTCCTCCCATAGCTCCCCTCCACCCGGTTCCCACCCCACCATGCCCTTACCCCGTCATTGTCCTCGTCCATAGGTGTAAGATTTTTGTCCAATCTCTTCCCGCACTCCCACACCCTCTTCCCCCTGAGAATTGTCAGTCAACTCCCTTTCTATACCCCTGATTCTATTCTAATCACCAGTTTATTCTGTTCTTCAGATTTTTTATTCACTTGATTTTTAGATTCACTTGTTGATAGATACGTATTTGTTGTCACTTTGTTGTTCATAATTTTTATCTTTACCTTTTTCTTCCTCTTCTTAAAGAACACCCTTCAGCATTTCATATAATACTGGTTTGGTGGTGATGAACTCCTTTAGTTTTTTCTTGTCTGGGAAGCTCTTTATCTGACCTTCAATTCTGAATGATAGCTTTGCTGGGTAGAGTAATCTTGGTTGTAGGTTCTTGTTATTCATCACTTTGTATATTTCTTGCCACTCCCTTCTGGCCTGTATAGTTTCTGTTGAGAAATCAGCTGACAGTCATATGGGTACTCCCTTGTAGGTAACTAACTTTTTCTCTTGCTGCTTTTAATATTCTCTCTCTTTTTTTTTTTGCCCTTGGAATTTTAATTATGATGTGTCTTGGTGTGGTCCTCTTTAGATTCCTTTTGTTTGGGGTTCTCTGCACTTCCTGGACTTGTAAGTCTATTTCTTTCACCAGGTAGGTGAAGTTTTCTGTCATTATTTCTTCAAGTAGGTTTTCAATATCTTGCTTTCTCTCTTCTTCTGGCACCCCCATAATTTGGATGTTGGTACGCTTGAAGTTGTCCCAGAGGCTCCTTACACTATCTTCATATTTTTGGATTCTTTTTTCTTTTTGCTTTTCCGGTTGGGTGTTTTTTGCTTCTTCGTATTTCAAATCTTTGACTTGATTCTTGGGATCCTCTAGTCAACTGTTGGATCTCTGTATATTATTCTTTATTTCAATCAGTGTATGCTTGATTTCTGATTCATCCTTTTTCATATCCTTGAGGGTCTCACTAAATTTCTCAGAGGTTTCTAGAAGATTCTTGAGTAACCTTATAACCATGGTTTTGAACTCTATATCCAGTATTTTGCTTTCATTTGTGATCTGTTTCTTTGTCTCCGCATTTTGGCTGATTCCCTGTGTTTGTTTCTATGTATTGGGTAGTTGCTAAATCTCCTTGAGTTGATAGACTGGCCTTGTGTAGTAGGTGTCCTATAGGGCCCAGTGGCTCAGCCTCCCCAGTGACCTGAGGTGGATGCTCTTGGTGCACCCCTTTGTGGGCTGTTTGCACAGTCTTGTAGTTAATCCTTGATTGCTGTTGGTATCACTGGGAGGAATTGACCTCTAGGCCAATTGACTGTGATGACCAGCTGTGTCTACACTGGAAGATTTATTGTGCAGAAGACACCCTTATGGGGCAAGACTTGCTTCAGTAGGGCTTTGGTGTTCACTGAGTCTGCCCCTTGAGTGTGTCTCTTATGGATCTGAGGAGTTGTAATCTGGTATGGTCTCACTCTGACCACTGGGTACACTGGCTCTTGGATCTCCAAGGAGGTGCAAGGTCAACCACTGTCTGGGGCTGCCCAGCAGGAGCTACAGAGACATCTGCAGATTCCTCCTCTTCGTATGGGGTTTGGAAGTGCCCAAACGAGGCAAGTGTGAAGCAAGGCTGCTGCTGCTGCCAGGCAGTGGGCCTTCTTTTGGGATCTCTGGGGCTCTCTGACCCAGCTGCAATTTGTTTCAGGTGAAAGGACAGCCCATTCATATGCAAAAGCCAATGCGCACTGCTTGGGAGGGGTTGTAAATTGGGTGGGGTGGGGTATCTGGGAATCACCAGGGCAGAGCAAACAGCAATGGCTGCCCTGAACTGGAGAAGTCCCAGGTTCTCCACGTCCTGCGCCCCCATGCAGGAACAATGAGCGCTGTGAGCACCTCTAAGAGTAAGCTGCCCTCACGTTCCTGTTTCTATGCCAGACAGTCCAGTTTCACCCCATATGTGTCTGGGTCCCCTAGAGTCTTGCCTGGAACTGGAGTTCAGAGCAAGTGGGAGCTTGTATCTCCCGGTTTAAAGAGCAGCACATCCAGGTGCCAGCACTTTCCGCGCCTCCGCACCTCTTATCCGTCTCAATGTGCTTTCTTCACCTCTCTAGTTGTGGAAGTTCCACTCAGCCAGCTTTCTCGCGGTTGGGGGTGGTAGTTGTTCTGCTGTTTAGTTGTGGTTTTGATGTGGTTGTGAGAGGCAGCAAGTATAGGTGATTACTTATGCCGCCATCTTGGTTTTCCTCCTGGTTTTTAAACTTTCTCTTGATTGCTATTATACTATATATTGTATGTTATATACTATATAAATTTATATACCATGGTAAGAAACAATGATTGCTTTTAATTTTCAAGCTCTTCTGTGGTAAAATATGCAATTGACCAATTTATAATCTGTAGTTTTGTGATATTACAGATATCAAAATTCTCCTTTCAAATCTGATTATTTCCCTGTATCATCTACTCAACTAAATGTTTTATTTCTTAATTAGTTTGCATGTTAACAACGATGTGATACTGAATTAAACAGATTTCTGATTTACTCTAATACTGAATACACTACTAGGTAGGAAATGAAGCCAAACATGTTAAATATGATAACAACTTGTATTTGAGTTCTTATGGCAGGCACTAGTCAAAACCTTTATGTGAATTTTATCAGTTAAATCCAATCTTCTTTAGTAGTTAATGTCATCATAATCATTCCCATTTTATAAACAAGTAAAGATGTTTAGAGAGGTCAAGCAATTTTCCCAAGGTTACATATATAAAAATTGCTAGAGCAGGGTTAAAATCCAAGTATTCTAGCTCAAGTGCAGGCTGAAATATTAACACCTTATTGCTTATATACAAAATTAAAGTCATTCTAGGGCTCAGAGGAGATTATGTACAGAAAGTCTCAGGGCAACTTAAAGCTGTGAGTAGATTCTAGCACAGTGATGGCGAACCTATGACACGCGTGTCAGAGGTGACACGCGAACTCATTTTTTTGGTTGATTTTTCTTTGTTAAATGGCATTTAAATATATAAAATAAATATCAAAAATATACATCTTTGTTTTACTATGGTTGCAAATATCAAAAAATTTCTATATGTGACACGGCACCAGAGTTAAGTTAGGGTTTTTCAAAATGCTGACACGCCGAGCTCAAAAGGTTCGCCATCACTGTTCTAGCAGGTTAATCATTTATTTCTAACAAGTTGTAGTCATACCAAATAGAGACTCTCTTTCCGTCAGTAGATGACAGCTTTAGGGCGGGTATTGAAATGACAGTTTCAGTGAAAGGGGTCTGGGGTTGGCTGGGCAGAGTGACAACTGGCAAAGCCCAGAGCTGCAGGATCATGTTGCCTTTAGTGTACGGGATATCCCAGAAGTCAGGATAGTTCCCATTCTCCCTCCCAGTTGTGTCTGCCTGCTTTGGACTAGAGTCCCAGCCGTGGGCAAACTACGGCCCACGGGCCAGATCCGGCCTGTTTGAAATGAATAAACCTAAAAAAAAAAGACTGTACCCTTTTATGTAATGATGTTTACTTTGAATTTATATTAGTTCACACAAACACTCCATCCATGCTTTTGTTCCGGCCCTCCGGTCCAGTTTAAGAACCCATTGTGGCCCTCAAGTCAAAAAGTTTGCCCACCCCTGGTAGACCCTTCAAAGCAATGGGAAACCTCTGGAGGACAATTCAAATATGCTAATTGTAGACCAATTTTGTAGAAATATTATGGTATCTAGAGTTGTTTTCAGAATATATAACATCATGGTAGTCAGTCTTTTAAGTAATTTCTCTGGTCATATTTTATTCTTCTGGGTTTCTCTCTTGAAACCAGTTGATGTGTATCTGAATGATATAAACAACTTCAAAATGTAATTTGTTTACCATAGTAATTGATGCAATGCAGGTGTGTGTGTGTGTGTGTGTGTGTGTGTGTGTGTGTGTGATGTTAGCAAAGAAAACTAAGCAACAAGTGTTTAGGTTTAAAGACTCAGCAACATGGTAAATATCCATTGAAGTTCTTAGTCATATTCTTAAAAATCTACAGTAGACCCTGCAGTGGGGTAGTCTAATCTCCAGGCACTGGATCCAGGTTTAATTTAATTCATGTTGATTGCCCAGCAGACCAAATGTCTTATCTCTTTTGAGATTAGGATGAGAGTGTTTGCATTTGGATAAATATAGAGGGTACTAATGGAGCACAGCCAATGATGTGAAGAAGAATGTGCCAACCTACTCAAGATCTAATCGAGAAAGAGATATTACAAACACACTTCAAAGATTGCATGCTGGAGTGTCTAAGGTCTTTTAAAAAAATATATATATTTTTATTGATTTCAGAGAGAGGAAGGGAGAGGGAGAGAGAGATAGAAACATTAATAATGAGAGAGAATCATTGCTTGGCTGCCTTCTGAATGTCCTCCACTGGGCATTGAGATGGCAACATGGGCATGTGCCCTGACGGGGAATCAAACCATGACCTCTTGGTTCATAGGCTCAACCATTAAGCCATGCCGGCCGGGCATAAATATCTTAAAGCCCAGTAATAAAAGATGATTGAAAGTCTTAGGTTGATTCCTTTTTTGTGAAAACTGGAGCTTGTCAAATTCCACCCTACCCTGTGGCACTCACCCAAAATAAGTAAGATTTTTTTTTTGGTTGTTGTTGTTCCTACACGTATAAATTCATTATCATTGTCATTAAATACATTCTTGCTAAAAATTGGGAAGGTGGACTTGTATTTTGAGACTGAGATGAAAAATGATTGAATTTAATGACATTTTAAAATTACTTTATCATGTTAATCTTTTATTACCAAAATTATTTATAATTTTTACTCAGTTATGTTGTATAAAACCTGTTATATTCAATACTTGTTAATAGTAAACATGTTAGCCAAGGCAACAGCAAATACAAATATAATAATTTTAAAAAGATTCTTATTAGTTTGATGATATATGAAGATAAAAGGAGAGAAGTGTGTAATATTAACTTCATTTTGATATTTTCATTGTAGATATCAGTCAGTTTCATATTATTAATATAAATTATTTAAAGACTATCATAAGTTTGGTAAATGATATGTACATATATAATAAAAGTTTTTCCATAGAAAGTTTTATATTTCTCAATTTTTTGCAAGTGGCTCATTTTCTAAGTCAGAGTTAAGTGGGTTATTATTATTTTTTTAAAGGATAGTTTATTGATTTTTCAAGAGAGAGTAAGGAGAGGGAGAGAGAGAAACATTCACAAGAGCAACATCCATGGGCTATCTCCTGCAGGCCCCCTGGTGTGGATTGAGCCCATAACCTGGCCATGTGTCCTTGACTGGGAGTTAAACTGGCAACCTCCTGGTGCATAGGGAGATGCCCAACCGACTAAGCCACACTAGCCAGGACTCAAGTGGATTATTTTTGAGAACTGGTCTCTATATGAACACTGAGAAGAGCTTAAAATTTAAAATGCAAATGAGAAATGGCTAATGCAGGATTGAAATGGTTAATCTCAATTGAATCAGACCAAATCAATCAATCAGTCAGTTAACAAACACCTGTACACTCTGTGTTCCAGGTACTGTGTATGAAGATAGGAATGGAATAATCTGTGAGAGACAGGATTCCTACCTGTGGAGCTGGCCGTATAGACTTGTCTGGCTATTTGATCTATTTTACCACATATATTCCTTTAGTAGGGGTGAAATAAGGATTTATATGTCTTATGCAACTGTCTAATGAATAGCATTCATTGTATACTGAAACAGTATTTGAGACTTTGAATTACACTTTTCTTTAGGTCTATTGGTACCCTGGAAAAGTTTAAAAATATGCAAACTTCTCATTTTATATCTTTGAGACAATGATAGTATTATAACATACATGTAACATTCTATAGGCATTATGTGTGAACATAGTTTACATCATTTGAAAACTCAACTTGTGCTTGATTATCTAAAGTAGCTAGTGTACAATGAGCCCATGCGATATTGTCCTCAGTGATAGAGAAAAAAGACGGTAATTGTATACTAAATAAATTTAAGATGTATTTTGATGATGTGGTCAATTACTGGGCCTTTGTAAACATTCATGAAATAATTGGTTTTATTTAATAAGTCCATTTATGAAAATAGCCACTGTGGCACATTGGTGCTTATCAAAAGCATTTTTTCCCCTGAAGAAATTGCTCATATACAGCATCAAACTACCAATTAATGTAATTTGTTTAGAGCCTTTTTTCTGTTTGTACCATCAATGCATTCGCTATCAAAGGTGAATGATAAAATATCCAGCCCAAAGTGGGTCGCATGGCTATCCCAACAACTTAAACAAAGGGAGGAAGAGAGAACACATATGTTATATTTACCCAGATTTCTCCTTTAACTGAAGCTTTTAAACTAAGATTGATCGAAAACAGTGTTTAGAAAGAAATAATGCATACTGATTTATATAAAATGCTATTCGCTGTATTTTTCTTTTTGTATTAGCTTTAATGAATAGATATGCCTTTTTATTTTGTGGAACCCTACCATTAAATGATACCATCATTTTTTTCTGCCTAAATAAATTCCAATTCTTGTCACCTACTATCTGTACAGCAAGATTTGAGACATTATTTCTAATTGAGATTTTTACTGAATATCTTTTAAAGATAAATTTGTTTTATTCTTTCACCCACTATTTAAAAGGATTTTCACAGTTTTATCTTCTAAAGGAATTGTCAATGAGAAACTAAAAACTGCATAGACTATACATTAAAATCACTTTAGTTTTTAAGCTGTCATGAACTGTTTCAAAAAAGCTAAGTTGCTATTGTTTAATGTCTGTCATTTTATAATGCTTTACAAGTTATCTATCCTGTAAAATTATTAACTGATGCTAAAATTGCCTTGTAAGTATTAGGACAATAGCAATTTTGTAACAGCTGGGACACTGCCAATGTAAGATAAGTACATTTTGCTCCGTAGATTCATAAAGTGCTTTGAAATGGTTTGTAACTGATGGATGGATGCATTTTCTAAGTGTAGAAAGCAATATTTTGTAGAAGGAAATGGCTTGAAAGCTGACACACATGCATGCAAATGCCATTCCCTTCAGTAAGTAATTTGCTTTTTCTTTCAAAAGCATAAATGGCATAGTTAGACACATTATATTGTATATTGCACATAACAATACAAGATGCACAAAAACAGCGAGTACAAAACATTTCATATTGATAGAAGAACCCATGGCTGTGGTATATGATTAGCATAAATGTATACACACTGAAGTAATGCCTTCAGGATTAAAAAGTAAAACTGGAAAAAAAAGGAAAGTTCTGCTAAACTTCAGGAAATGGCAATATTTTATTATGCTTTTTCTATTTTAACTTACTTATGCTATTTGGTTGGAATGCTGTATCATGTTAAATGGATATATTTTCCTTACACCACTCAACATTAATTATGGTGCCAGTGCAGGTTACAAAGCTATCATGTTGTTCTGCATACCTGCTTAGGATGGCTAACATTTTCCAGCTCTGTAAAAATAAAAGTAAATAATATATTTTCCTGAATGACAAGTTTTCATACCGGACAAATGTTTGTCAACTTATAATTGTTCTGTGACCTGAATTGGAGGTTTACACCTTTGAAAAATATAGCTAATGTTTCATACCGAGTACCTAGAACAGACTGGCAGAGAGTATGTAAGCAATAAATATTTGTATTATGAAGTTCTGAAAACTTTTATAAGGAAGACTATATTTGAATTGAACTGGCTTTTAAAGGCACTGGATTTAAAACCACTCTTAACAACTCTGTATTTGTTAAAGGACAGAAGCTTTGGAATCAAGTACCTTGGGGTTGAGTCTTGGTATCAACATTATTAGCGTTGTGAATTTAGGCCAGCCTTTTACCTTTGTTAAGCTTCAGTTTCATACCAAATAAAATGAAGAGGATAACATCTACTTTTCAGGGTTGTTATGAGAAGTAAATCTATATAAAGTGCTTTCGCACAGTATCAGGCACTTAGCTCTCGATAAATTACAGCTTTCATGTGTGATATTATTGTCACACCTCCGTTATTATCCACATTATTTTGTTGTTGTATCAATATAAAATTGTCTCAGTGCTTTAAAAATGTCCTCAGTGTCCTCTTTTATTTGGACAATTTCTGTGAAAATCACTTATATTAACTCCACTGATGAGTTGTGTACGATTAGACGGGAAACCATACCCTCAAAACTTTAACAGGTTTTACTTTTACTTTACTGAAGCAATTAGTTTTCTTATTTGATAAATATTTCATTCAACATATTCAAACAAAACGTAGACCCACAAAATTACTAAACAAAATTAGTAAAACCCACCGGTTTGGGTAGCACAGGCATACTCTGCTTTATTGTGCTTTTCTTTATTGTACTTCACGAATGTTGTGGGGTTTTTTTTTTTGTTTTTTTTTTGTTTTTTTACAAATGGAAGGCAAGACAGTTGACCAGGAAAGAGATTACAGCTTGCTTTATTGATATACTCACTTTATTGTGGGGGTCCGGAGTTAGGCCTGTAGTTTGATGACAGTAAGGCAAAACTTTCAGTTTGTACTTAGGAATGTTCCCCTTGTTGTTCCCCCCTGCTCCAACCCCACCCCAAGAGGTTAGATATTAGAGCGTCTGGGCATCTTTGGATGCATTGGTCAGTAGAAGATGTTATATGGCCTGGATAAATTGATTAATAGGCTTGCAACTTAGTGAAATTCTTTACCTTTTCAAAAGGTTCATTCTTTACTGACCTGGAAGATTTTGTCACAAAACTATGCCAGAGGAATGCTTTTAGACCACAGGCGTTCACATCTGAGTTATTTCCACTTGAGGACACCTCTGATGGGACTCCTTAACTGGCACAACTCTTGTGATAAGAATGGAAACAAATATTGGTCTTTACAGACAAAATTTGAAGATTTCTAATTTTATGAATTTTATGAAACGTAGCTTAATAAATAGCTAAACTATTCATGTTTACAAACTTTTATCTTTTATTTTATTCATGCATTTCTTATTTTACTTTGTTATGCCTTTAACTCTTGGTAGGCATCACATATAGTTTTAGTCAAAGCTGTGCCACTTGGTGATATGGCATGGGCCATTATAATAGTTTTCCCCAAATCCATCCACCCTCTGTTGTAAAATGACACGAGAGCATTTCCCTAACTACCTTCATTTCAGATGGGGAGTGGCCATATGGATTTCATTACCATAAGCCCAACGCTCCTCAGGAAAGGGCAAAGGTGTTATTCCCTCCCTCATTATGGTCCTAGAGATCAGATCTCTTACTGGTAGGGATCCATTGAGGAATATTGTGCTTTTCTGCTGATCATCTTCCTCTCTCCTTAGCGAATTTATTCAATGGAGAAAGGTTACATTCCCCTCAGAGTAGCTTTTTAGATTTTTCATCTCAAAAGTCTGTCACTTTACAGGGTAGGTTCCTCTGGTGTTTATATATTATAACCAGCCACAGGCAGGTTTTTGGCACAGTTATCCTCTATGGATATTTTTTCTACTCTGTCATCTTGAAGATAAATCTATTGGAACAACGTAAGTTTGCTCCAACCTTTTCTTTACCTTTGAGCTTATGAACTGGAAGTGCCTTTGGGATAACCTATAAGAATGGGAAACAAATCCTTAGCAATTAATGCTTATATAAACCTGTCACTAACATGGCAGTGCTGGCAAGAGGCTTAGTGGCAGATGTCCTAGTGGCATAATCTAGCTTTGTGTTCTGCCATCCCTTGACTTTATGTCAGATGACTCAGTTTTGGTGTGAGTTGGATAAATGACTCTCTCCTATGAAGGACAGAAAGATAAACATTCTTCTATATGCTGTCCATAGAAATTTGCAGACCTCTGACTTTCAAATTGCTCCTGCTCTGTATTTATTTCCATACACAAATACCTTTAGTGCTAGCAACCTCCTATTTTTACTCAAAAATATGCCCTGCAAAATCTTTTATTAGTGCACATATTTCTACTTCATTCATTTAGACTGCTGCACAGTGTTCCATAGTATGGGTAGGTGATAATTTGTTTATCATACCTCCACTGGGTAGACATTTAGATTATTTGCAATCTTATGCTATAAACAATACTGCAACGAACATCATCCTACTTGTCCTTTTGTGTATGTGTGGCATTTTATGTAAGGTGAATGAAAAAATTGTTTACTAATTTATATAGACTCTGCCAAATTGACCTACCAACTTATTCTTTCACATATGGTATAACACAGTATTCATTTCCCCATTTATTACATTTACTGGATATCATCAACTTTTTAGTTCTTGCTAACCCAATGATCATCTTTCAAGTGTTTATTAGACAATCATGTTTATCCTTTTGTGAATTTTTGGTTTACATCACTTGCATAGTTTCTGTATTGATTAACTTTTCCTATCCATTTATATGGTGGCCCCATTATTCATGTTTGTTATTGGATTATGTCTTTTGAACTTTGATAAAAATTGGTGTACTGTTAAACCATATAGACTGTCTTTAATTTCTAAGGTAGAATTTAATCCTAAGCATTTCAAAACTTATCTAAAGCTTAGTTTTGTGATACACTGTGTTTTGTGAACATAGTGCCAACTATTTAATACTTTCCATCACTTATAGACACTTTAAAATTTACTTTTGGATTATATCAGTTCTTAAGAGAGATTTTTATGTGGATTGCAATCTTTTGGCCACTATCACCTGAATTGGAGGCATTATTTTTTTTAAAAAGGTCCTATAAAGGGTATTACTTTAATGTTACAATTAACATTATGGCTGTTGTTCTTTGGATCATACTCTTTCAGGTCTATGATCATCAGCAGAACTATTTCTCAAATCTTGTTATCAGAAATAAATGTATATTTTCTGAATAATTGCTTTAAGAAAAGTTCCCACTATATGTTTGTTTCTTTTTTTACATTAACTTCCAGAAAGCTAAGAACAAAAGTTATAGCCCATCAGAAGACAGATTCAAAGCCATTATTAATACAACAAATATATTTTAACAAGTTCTGCATACTTTATTCTTTTTAAAAAATATATATTTTATTGATTTTTTACAGAGAGGAAGGGAGAGGGATAGAGAGTTAAAAACATCAATGAGAGAGAAACACCAATCAGCTGCCTCCTGCACACCCCCTACTGGGGATGTGCCCGCAACCAAGGTACATGCCCTTGACTGGAATCGAACCTGGGACCCTTCAGCCCGCAGGCTGATGCTCTATCCACTGAGCCAAACCAGTCAGGGCTGCATACTTTATTCTTATACGTATAATCCCTATGCCTTAATTTCCTTTCTTGCTTTAAAAATAAGTTACATTTATAATTGTAAATTATAAAGTTTCCAAATGAAATTTATGTAGGTAGATAGATATGATCTGCCTTTAAACAGATGTTATAGTAAAATGTATATTTTACTGTGCCAAGCTTTAAAGCTTTGGCTCATGTTTAATGTTATATGATATAAAATAAGAAAATACTTCAACTACTAAATGAAAACAATATAAACTAAATGATAGTTATCTTGTTCATATACCTAGTATATTTACCTTTTAATGATCTCTAAGAAAGGGATTAAAAAAGTGCCCAATGTTTGTGTTTACTAATGTTATAAAACATGGTTAAAATTATTTTGTCATGGAACTATTCTTTTTTATAAGACACAATGGACTCATTATTATTTTTTAAATAATATTGTATGAGTAAAATATGAAAATCAAGTCATTAATAATTTAAAGAAAAAAGAGGGACATATGTAATACTCTTGACAATAAGGGTAAGTTTAAAAAATAAAAGTAATGATTAGCAGTAGTAGAAAATTATTTTAGGACAAGGTGGTGTTGATTTACTTGTGTCCCCCCCAAAAGATGTGTTCAAGTTCTGAACCCCAGTACTGGACCTTATTTGGAAATAAGGTAATTGTAGATGTCATCAAATCAGGATGAGGTCATAATGAGTTGGGGTGAGCCCTGATCCAGTGACTGGAATCCTTACAAAAAGAGGATGATTTGGACACAATTACAGGAAATTTGGACATAACCACATGACTACAGAGGCAGCGATAGAAGTGATACATCCATGAGCCAAGAAATGCTAAGGATGGCAACCATTGGAAGCTGGGAAGAGGTGAAGAAGGACCCTTCTCTAGAGCCTTTGCAGAGGGCATGGCCCCACCAACCCCTTGATTTTGAACTTCTAAGCCTCTCTAATTGTGAGAATAAATAGCTGTTGCCTTGATCCCTCTAAGTTTGTTGTAATTTGTTATGGCATTTCTAGAAAACTAGTACAATGGTCATTATTTCTGGACAGTATTATTTTACAGTCCAATGCCCAAGAGAGAACATATAGGGGACTAGCAATATTTTGTGTTCTGCATTTTGTTTCTACACGAGGGAGATCATAAAAGATGCTTGTGAATAATGAGATAAAAATGTTGAATTCTGATATACATAAACATCAATTAGATAGGAAATTTGGAAGTAAGAATGTTTGGAGAAGAAAACTTTTTTTCAGGTGAAAATGTCAAAAGATCTTCAATATTCAAACTATAAAGAATATGTTAGGTAAAAATCTGTAAATTTGAGTCAGGAAAGTATCTGATCC
This sequence comes from Myotis lucifugus, assembly GCF_000147115.1. Lineage (NCBI taxonomy): Eukaryota > Metazoa > Chordata > Mammalia > Chiroptera > Vespertilionidae > Myotis > Myotis lucifugus. Next base: position 9,994,080 of record NW_005871070.1, on the reverse strand, counting down.
CTAGAAATGTAGGTTGTCATTTTTTTTAGGTGGATAATGTAAGTCTTAATGCTAATAATAAGGATTTTGTCTGCAATGTGGCAAAATAATTTACCTTATTTGTCTGTTATTTGTAGCTCTGTATTGAAATTTTAAAAATCACTAAAGCTGTTTTTTACTTTCATTTGATTTTTAAAGAGATTATTATATTTTTCACTGAATCATTAAAGTCCCCAAAGCTGCCATGGGCCATTCTTTAATTACATGCCATAAATGCAATTTTACTGTAAATTAGGTAAGAAACTACTGTATTTTTCTGTGTATAAGATGCTCCCATGTATAAGATACCCCCCCACTTTTCAACCCAAAATTAAGAAATCAATATTTTAAACATTTTGCTGGTTTTCCTCTTAAGGCCTTCTTCTTTTTTGGCATCTTAAGGAGTTGTTCTTCCTGTTTTCTCCACTGTCTGATCATACACTCAGTAAGAGGAGGTCCAAATTGTCTCTCTGCAGTTCTATTTCCATGCTCTCTTGCATAGCTGATTGCATTCAGTTTGAATTTTTCAGAGTAAGACAACACTTACCGGTATTTATCTTTTTGTTTTTTGACATCTTTATGGGCTCAGAACGCTTTGGTCCCTGTTGCACCTGTGCACTCTCCACCTCCATCTCCACCTCCAATTTATGGCATCAGCTGATGCCAGTAACAATAAGGCTCGTGATTGGAAGAAACCAGTTTGACAAGGTATGGGCAGCTATGCACTGGTGTGGCTCCCTCCTTGGCTGACTTCCATGTATAAGATACCCCTCGATTTTCAGTCTAACGATTTTAGGAAAAAATAGCGTCTTATACACGGAAAAATACGGTATACTGTCTTATGAGTGACAATGTCAATATTTGAATGGCCCTAATTATTCCTAAAAGAGTGATGCTGTGAGGCTTGTAAAAAAAAAACAATTTAAAGAAGTATCATCTCTTACTGGTTCCTGGAATATGTTAATAGCTACCAGTAAGAAACTACGGGGCAGAGGATTTATTATTTCTTTTCAGAGTACTGAGAATATGAAAATCTTTTGTGATCATGTATAGCCACCTTGGATAGATGATCTTGTCACTTTGTAACTGTGGAATTTTTATGTTCCAGATTGTTTATATTTCCTTAAAAACCTATGTGAGATATGCCACAATTGTGCTTTACCTCAGGTACTTTTAACTTTTTCTTCACAATGTATCTCAGCCATAAAACTCATTAATCAAATTAGATGGAAGAAGACAAGTTTCCCATGGCTTGATCTTAACTTGTATTCATGATGATTAATCGTTGCACAACCCGGGTGAGGTCATTGGAAACATGTCATTCTCATAGTTCACCATTTAAGTTCAAAGACAGGAGTATCAGCAAAGTAATGGTCTAGCAGGACCTTTAAAAATGGTGCAATAGTAATATGTCCCTAAATTTTCTTTAGAATGCATAAGTGAGTAAGCGTTTTCTTTCTTCCTTGGGATTTTTAGCTATTCTTTCCTACTGTGATATTTATCACCTTTATATACTTTCATAAAACTTTTACATACATGTATCCGTTTATGAACGTAATTCCTGCATAATTTCACAGGAGAAGAGTTTCCTATGAAAGTGATTCTGAGACATATTATCTTCTTTTAATAACTTACATTTGCGTGGCACTTATAGATTTCAAAGTGCTAACACTCTATTCCAAAATTTGATTATTTCCTCCTGTGTGTGTGTGTGTGTGTGTGTGTGTGTGTGTGTAGAGGTCTGAGAGTGAGATTCAGAGTTGAGAAATAATTTTGAATAGGCATTAAATTGACCACAGTCTAAATTACTTAACATTTCTGACACAATAAGATAAGTACTAAATAGGAAGCTATAACTAACACGTTTAGCATTCATACATTTAATTATATGTATATTTAGCTTTAACTTAAAAAAATCTATACATGGAGATTTAACAATTCTCTATTCTTAGCAAAAATTCTATATGCAAAAATGAGGGATTAAATTTTTCAAATATTATCATTTATTGCACATTCCGATCAAAGTCTTTACAAATGATGGCCTGGTTTCCTTGCAACATTCATTTTGAAATGATAAATTGAGACAATTGCTTGCAAAATAGCAATTACTGCAATTATTTTCATGGAGAAATCCAGGAATGTAAGGACCTTGGTGATATGGTACTTAACACCTTTCTAACTTCATTTTTTATGCTCTCTCTGCGTGCTCTCATATTACCTGACTACATTCTGACATTTATTTATGCTCTTATTCTTTCTACATTATCACATGCCTTAACATCACAAAGGAACTGTCTATGCAGTAATCTTTTCTTCAAATACTAACCTTCTAGGCCAGTGGTTCTCAACCTTCTGGCCCTTTAAATACAGTTCCTCATGTTGTGACCCAACCATAAAATTATTTTTGTTGCTACTTCATAACTGTAATGTTGCTACTGTTATGAATCATAATGTAAATATCTGATATGCAGGATGGTCTTAGGACCCCTGTGAAAGGGTCGTTTGACCGCCAAAGGGGTCGCGACCCACAGGTTGAGAACCGCTGTATCTAGGCATTCCCCATTCCCATTACTCCACTGAAGCCACAGTCCTACATTCTCCTGATTGCCAAATTCAGGGGGACACTTTTCAGCCTGTGTCTTATTTTATCTCTCAGCAGAATTCAATGTGGATGACTCCTTCCTGCTTTGAAAAAAATCCACTCCTACCGAGACACTGTCCTGGCTTTCCTTTTGTCCACTCTTCTCATTCTTGTTTACTATTTCCTCTTTTTCATTTTTGGTGGCTTCTACTCCTCGACCATTGGATATCTTCCGCTTGGGACTCTTTTTATCTATCTATGGACTTTGGAGACAGAGATTCTGTGTTCAAATCCCAGACCACCACTTTTTTTTTCTTTATTGCTTAAAGTATTACAAAGGGTATTACATATGTGTCCTTTTTTTTCCCCCACCCTTGACAATCCCCTGGCCTCCCCTACCCCCCAGTGTCTTATGTCCATTGGTTATGCTTATATGCATGTATACAAGTCCTTCAGTTGATCTCTTGTCCCCCTCCCTCCTGCCCCCCAACCCTCCCTGGCCTTCCCGCTGCAGTTTGACAATCAGTTTGAGGCAGCTCTGCCTCTGTATCTATTATTGTTCATAAGTTTATAATGGCCAGACCACCACTTACTAGCTGTGTAACCTTGAGCAAGTCTCTTGTCCTTTATGTGTTTCAGTTTTATCATCTGTAAAATGGTGGTAATAATAGTACCTAATGCTTAGAGTTATTGCATTAAATGAGATAATAAAAAAAAACAAAGTGCTTAGAACAGTGCCTGGCACTTGTTAAATACTTTGTAAATGTTAGATACCTATTATCACACTTTCTCCTTAGAATATGTTCTCTAATGCCATGGCTTTAATACTATCTCCATGCTGATAACAACAAAAGTTATATTTATTATAAACATTGCACATGGTTTCCAACAAATATTTTAACTTCCAATTTGATATTTCCAATTGCACATCTAAAGGCATGTCAAATTTTACATGTATAAAATGGAAATTGTGATACTTTTAAAACCAATTTCGCTCCCTGTTTGACACTAACATCAATTCGATTGCTCAAGTGGAAAACCTTGGAGTAATTTTTCTTCATTCTTTAGTTTCTCTTTCTTCCACATTCATTCAATCAGAAATTCCTGTTTGTTCTATCCTAGTAAATAGTTTAAACTCATTCATTTCTCTGACTCTCCATTGCAATCAGCCTAGTGCCAGCCGTGGGCAAACTACGGCCCACGGGCTGGAACCGGCCTGTTTGAAATGAATAAAACTAAAAAAAAAAAAAAAGACCGTACCCTTTTATGTAATGATGTTTACTTTGAATTTGTATTAGTTCACACAAACACTCCATCCATGCTTTTGTTCCGGCCCTCCAGTCCAGTTTAAGAACCCATTGTGGCCCTCGAGTCAAAAAGTTTGCCCACCCCCCCTAGTCCAATTGAACATCACTTCTTCCCTGGCGCTACATACTAGCATGTCCTGCTTCCACTCTCGCCCTTTGGCAATTCATTTCCCTATATTTGCTCTAATAATCCCTCTGAAAAATACATAACATCAAGTGATTTTGTGCTGAACACATGGTAGATGTTCAATAAATATTTTGAAATGAAAGAATTAGTGTGTTATTAATTCATAGCATAGAATCTTAATTATTAAAAAGGGCAGATATTGTCTTATGTATAAGAGCTTACTGTGACTCACAAGAACAGGGTATTATGAGAGAAAGAGAACAACTAGGAAGTGGTCAACATACTTCAAACAAGACGGCTCAGGTGTAGCTACTCTGAGTAGCTATGTTTGAAACAAACACGTGCAGATGAGAAGGAGCTACACTGGTGAAGGTGGTGAGCAAAGAATTCCAGGCAGAGGATCTCTGGGTGGGGAAACTCTTGCCTGTTTCACAAAAGTCAGACGGCCAATGTAAGGGAGACCAACAAGTTTGGAAATTAAGCAGGAGGCAGATCTTGCTAGGCCTTAGTCTGGTAATTGGTGAAGAAGAGAACAATAGACAGCTTTAAGAAGAGGCATTACACAATCCAATTTATGTTTGTAAAAGATAAGGACTGGCTTCTTTGTAGAAGAACAGGGAAAAATGGGTGAAAACAAGGATGCTATCGAAGTAAGCCAGAAGAGAGGATAGCCACAGGGGAGATACGTTTTGGAGATAAAATTAGGAATGAAGTTGGCTTGCTGATGTATGGCCATAGGGAATGGGGAGGAAAACCAAGGATGATTTCCAAGTCTCTTGCTTGAGCTACTGGGTTAGATATTGATGCCAGTTAATGAACTGGTTGGTCAGAAGTTACATATTTGACCCTGGAGTTTAAAGGAAAGGTTTGTATCAGAAATATAAATTTGAAAATAACCAACAATAGAGAAATAAAAGGGGAGGAACTCTAGTTTTTAAAGCTTGATAAAAACAAAGGGATTATCAAGAATATCACCACATTTACCATGTTATTTTTCTACATCTATTTTTTGGTTTTTTTTTTTTGCACAGTAACACCTCCATAATCTGCTCGGCAAACTCCTATTCAACATAAGTATGCTACCACTATTTAAATAATGATCATTATTTAACCAACATTTATCAAGTACTTATTAAATGCCAAATGTACTTTAATATGTGTGTTAAATGTGTTATTCATTACAATGACTCTGTGAGGTAGTTATTATTATAAGATTTTACAGATGAGAAACCTAAAGTAACTTACAACTGGTTACCAATGGAACTGGGAGTTGAGCCCAGACAGTAGCGAAAGACTAGGGGTATAAATTTCTAGACTGTGTTGTTCCATATATACCTAGTATTTTATTCACAGTGCACTATAATATATTTTGCATATACACATAAGTATAATATATTAAATAAAATTAAATAGGAATCTAAGCAGATTAAGTTATACTTGTTTTTTCTTTGTCTTCCTTCTTACTAAACTGTGAGCAAGTTGAAGGTAAAATTTATGGATTACAAAACTATGTAGCTTTCAGGCAACATGGTGTCTTATTTATAGCAGACACTCAACAAATATTTGTTATATGATTAAATAAATATAGACCTTCGATCTTGAGAGTGAATTTTTTAAAATTTTAAGTTCTTCTGCTTAAACTCTTGTTTGCCTGTCTATCTGTTCACTTGCTCAATGTTAGAGGTGGAATCCAATATTCATAAATGGAGTTTTCAATTTAAGTTTTAAGTAAGTTTATTAGACCTAAGCTTAGCTGTGTGCATCTTCTCCCTACCAAAATTACTTTTTCTAAGATTACATCACCAAAATATCATGCTGGTTGTTTATTAAGTTATTTTATGTAATTTGTTCTAAGTTGTTATTTCATGCAATTTTCTCAATTCTATCTCTTTTTTTCTCCTGGATTCCCCACCATTTTGAAGTAGTCTTCTATTACTAAGAATTTAATTTCATGCTGCTCTCAAGTATCTTGAATAGAGACCAAAATGTGTATGACTTCTGGAATGGTAAAATACTAATTTTGTATAATTCACCAAAGATAACTGTTAAATGTTCTATGCTGTAAAAATGCAATAGAAAAAAGATGAGAATATTCTTTTAAAGTAGTACTAATTCATCAAACTACCTTTTATTGTTAGAATTATGAAAGACTATAGCTTAAAATGGACTAGAATTATCACTGAATTAAAAGACAAATTGTCTCTATTTTAACAATGACTGGGTTCTGCTTCAGAAAAGTTGACATCATTAAGATGTTTCACTTTGTCAGGCATTTTCCAGTTTCTGTTATTAAGAAGCTTTCATTGCTTTGACACATTTTCCAAAATGCATACTGTTTTCCCATATAATTGAAATCAAAACACTCCAAAACAAAATGTTTCTATGCAATGCAATATTTCACATTCCCAAGGCTCTATTTATTATTTCAAGCATACAGGTAGCAACAACTTTTTCTATTTTATTTACTGGACAATTTTTCTTTCTCCCTTTCATCAGTTGGGATTCTCAGTTAGCAGGCTATTTGGCTACAGGGAGAAATCATTGAAGGTAATTTTATTCTCCTTTAAATGGACTTTGGTTAAGAAATAAATTTTTATTATTATTAAATTTATTGGGGTGACATTCATTGATAGTACCATACAAGTTTCAAGTGTGCATTTCTATGTACAAGATCTGTATATTGCACTGTGTGCCCACCATCTAAATTCAAGCCATCTTCCGTCACCATATATTAGGCTCCCTGAATGTAGACTTGTACAGCTACTATGGAAAAGGGCCTGGTGGTTCACCAAAAAATTAAGAATAGAGTTTTACCATATGATCCTGCAATCTCTCTCTTGGATATCTACCCAAAAAACTTGAAAACCTGTATATGCACCCCTATGTTTATTGCAGCATTATTCATGGCGGCTAAGACATGGAGACAACCAAAGTGTCCTTCCATAGAGGATTGGATAAAGAAGGCATAGGACACACATGTAATAACTTAATCAATAAATAAATTAAAAAAGAAGGCATAGTACACATATACAATGAAAAAAATGGGCAGAGGACCTGAATAGAAAGGAATTTTTAGTTGGACAATCTCCTTTTGTTTACCTAGTCTTTATTTTCATACCTGGAGATATCTACTTGGCAGTCAAACTTCCACTTAAGCATGCACTAAAGAAATGAATCAATATATCTACCATAACTTAACCATTTTATGAGGACAATTTGTACCTGGCAGGAGGTGAGTGACTCCAGATTGTATATATCTTCTAAATAACGACACCCCAGACAGTTCTATCACCTGGGATATCATAAGTCATTAATAGAATTTATAACTTGTGCTTTAAGGTGATTAATTCTATCTCATCCTGTTTAACCATTGGTTACATTTAAACTAGCTCTCTGATGCAGTGCACAGGACAAATGGATTTGCATTTTCTAATGATTCCTTGCTAACTCCTTCATTTCTTTCACTTGTGTGCAACCTACCTCTCCTCATTATGAATTCAGTCTCCTCATTCACGTAATCTATTTCTCTACATTTGCTTAACTGGAATCTTTAACATAATCAAGCATTCACTGAAACTCTTAGCATTATAGAATCTATTAGCTCTTGACCTACTTAATATCTCCAGACTTATTATTAACAACAACTTACCTCAATTATCTGCACCTTCCATGTGTTATACTCTGTGCCCAAGCTGGACAGTTATATGCGTATTAACCATAAATAAAAGTCCACCACAAACGCATGTTAGCTAACTTCATCTTGATCCACATCAGAACAATTATATTTTCATTTCTCACAAAATGTTTTATTCCCCACTAAATTGTTTATCACAGTGAGTTTGGAAATTTGCATAACCTTAAATACTCAGACTTATTTTAGTTCTCACCATATATACATACATAACAAATGATCTCACCTTCTATATTTAAACTCAAAGGCATTTGAAGTATATTCTGCTCTATTGTATCCTCCATTAATTAAAACATATCTGCACATTTAACTCTGATTTCTATTTCCTGTTCTTTCTCAGAAGAAGAGGCATTCCTTATCATTTATGACTGCGACTCTCTGCCTGTGCTCTTGTTATACCCCCTCTTGTCTTCCCTGTGAATTATTACCTTTCCTTGCATAAATCAGCCTTACAGGACTATCTCCCTTTGTCTACAAAGTGACTAAGTCATCTTCTAGCCTAAAAAGTACTGCTATTTTTTTTATTTTACTCTCTTTGTTTCACTACCAATATACCAGGGACACTACTTTCCCTCGGTAACTTTTTATTTTTCACACATAGTTGCCTTTTTTTCCCACCACTCTTCAGAATCTGCTTTCTTGAAAATGACTAATGTCCTCTCTGGAGTATTTGATCTTCTGCCAACCAGTCCTTCTCCATGTTGCACCTCTCCGTGGCTCCCCACTACCAAGATATATAAGCACTCAGTTTTCCTTCTTAATTTGTCATTCCTACCTTATTCATTCTTTTCCCTCATGCCAATGGGAATGCTGTGAAAAATCCATCAACACCTGTGACCTTTTCCATTAAAAATATTGGGTATACATATGAAATTAATTGATTGTTATCCAGTTTTTTCAAATGGAAGAAAAATCCCCAAATTAGTTATCATTGAGTGAGTTCTAGGAAGTAAGGCTGCATCTGCACTCATATGTTCTATGAGAGAGAAACATCTGGCCAGTAAAATATCATGTGGATGGAGACACTATTCATTTTTTCAGGTGAGTGCACCACCACAAGGTTAACTTAAAAATGTAAAGAGTTTTGGTAAATTATACCTTTAAATCAATAGATGCTTGTGGAATGGATGAAGTTCCTAGTACATTGTAGAGAAGTCCCTTCCAAAGATGGCTTCCACAGATCAACTAAAGAGGAAAACGATCACAGCCATGGTGATAACTATTATCTTAAAAATTTAAAAGAATAATAGCTACCCCCCCCCAAAAAAAATGTGGCATTCCGAAGAACTTTGTTAAACTTGTGTATTCCACAGGGTAAAAAAAAAGTGTAGAACAAAACTAATTCCGTAGAGTAAAAAAATCAAAGCACTATAATTTCATCACCCAGAGGATCCTAAATTACAATAAAAGAACAGATGACAACAATTTTAGACAAAATCATAGAACTAGAAAAATAATGAGAACTTTCTTAAAATATATAGGCTAGTAGTTTGATAATAATAATAACAACCATAAAAAGCAAACTTTTTCTAACAGGCCAGTTCTCAATAAAGTACCTGCTCATAAAAGTTTGCAGCATGAGGAATGGCAGACAAACCATTAAAGCCCGAAGAGGTCAAGAGACTAGCCCCGTGCTGCTAGTAGTTGTCATTGGCAAAGGTTGGATTGGTCCTCAGTGAACCAGTTCTCTCAACCACTAGACCGCTGGGCACATGAACCACAGAGGTGCTTGTTCAGATGCACATTTCCGGCTCCTACACCTGAGAGTCTGATTCAGTATGTGGGGCCAATGTGCTTATTAGCCATAGTAGGCCCAGGACTTAGGGCCCACACACTTTTAGGGGCCTGTGAAAATATTTTTATTTTTAAATGTGGTTTTTATTGATTTTAAAGAGAGAAGAAGGGAGAGGGAAAGAGAGAGAAAGAGAAACATTGACCAGCTGCCTCCTGCATATCCCCTATTGAGGGTCAAACTCACAATCCGGGTATGTGCCCTGACCAGGAATCAAACCGGTGACCTTTTGGTGCATGAGAGGATGCTCAACCAAGACAACCGGCCAGGGCTTTTGATATTTTTAAGTATGAAAAAACACAAAAACTTGTAGGTCAAAGAAAAAATTTAAAATTTTTAATATTAATATACTTGTCTTTATACTAACCTATGTGAAAAATGATTTATTGATATTTCTTATGGAGAAAGAGGCTCATGAAGGTAAAGTTGCCTAAAGCCCACAAAATCATAAAGTGGCCCCGTCAGCCCTAACTGGTTTGGCTCGGTGGCTAGAGCATTGGCCTGCGGACTCAAGGGTCCCGGGTTCAATTCCGGTCAAGGGCATGTACCTTGGTTGTGGGCACATCCCCAGTTAGGGGGTGTGCAGGAGGCAGCTGATCAATGTTTCTCTCTCATCGATGTTTCTAACTCTCTATTCTTCTCCCTTCCTCTCTGTAAAAAATCAATAAAATATATTAAAAAAAATAAAGTGACCCTGTCAGTAAGTCTGAGTGGGACACTTTTAAGAACCTGCTGAAATGATTTTGAAGAAGGCGATCCTTAGAACAGCTTCTGAGAAACTGTACTAGATTCTTCTGCTTTAGTCCGGACTCAAATAGGTTTATTAAAGAATTGCTATTTAATTTTCTAAGGGAAAAGATATCCCTTTATTTGGCTCAGTGGATAGAGTGTTGGCCTGTGGACTGAAGGGTCCCAGGTTCTATTCTGGTCAAGGGCACATGCCTGGGTTTTGGGCTCAATCCCCAGTAGGGGGAGTGCAGGAGGCAGCCAATCAATGATTCTCTCTCATCATTGAGGTTTCTATCCCTCTCTCCCTCTCCCTCCTTCTCTGAAATCAATAAAAATATATTTTACAAAAAAATAACATTATTTCCTTGTATTGAATATGATTCTAATCCATAAAAAAGATATATAACTTATCTTTGTCACATTTTGGAATAAAATTATTAAATCACTTAAGATGACCAAACCAAAGAAAGTGACTGGTAACATTTGTAAATAGAGACACTGGAATTATAAATAACATATTAGCACACTTCAAAGAGTAAACAAATTAAATTATAATATGTATTTCTATAATGACTGAGTAGGATTTAGCACAGCCAAGAAATTCTGGTACATCATGGGAGAGATTATTAATATAATTCATCATATCATTAGGAAGGATATTAAAAATCATATATAATCTCAATAAATGATGAGAAGATATATCAAAATTCTATACCTATTCTTTTTTTAATATATGTATATTTATTGTTGACAATATTACAGATGTCTCCCATTTCTGGATTCTTTGTTCTGTTTAATTGATCTATTTGCCTGCTCTTGTGCCAGACCCAGGTTGTTTTGATTATAATGGCTTTGTAGTATAGTTTCATATCCAGTATTGTGAACCCTCCAACTTTGTTCTTCTTTTTCAAGATTGCTGTAGATATTCAGGGTCTTTTATGATTCCATATAAATTTTTGGAGTTTTTGTTCTAGTTCTGTGAAGTTTGCCATTGGTATTTTAATAGGAATTGCGCTGAATCTATAAATAGCTTTCAGTAGTATGGACATTTTGTTGATGTTAATGCTTCCAATCCATGAACATGGTATATGGTTCCATTTGTTTGTATCTTCCTCTATTTCTTTTTTCAATGTCCTATAGTTTTCCAAGTACAGGTCTTTTACATCCTTGGTTAAATTTATTCCTAGGTATCTTATTATTTTGTTTTATTTTGTTTTGTTTTTTTGCAATGGTAAATGGGATTGATTTTTAGTTTCTCTTTCGGAGAGTTCATTAATGGTGTATAAAAATGGCACTGATCTATACCTATTCATAAGTAAAACATTAATAATTATGCTTGGAGTATTTTTTTTTTTTAGCAAGACAGTGCTTATTTAAGACTTGGTACTAACATCATATTTACTAAAGAAACATTACAGTTTATTCTTTTTAAAAACAGGAATATGATAATAATGTACTTTGTATTAACTCTCATTTAATAACATACCAGAGCATACTGAGCCATAGCTATTCTAAAAGAAAAATAGATACACATAAAGAAAAGTTATCTATATAATAAAAGCCTAAGCAACTGTTACGGCAGAATGACCAGAACGACCAATTGCTATGATGCGCCCTGACCACCAGGGGTCAGACACTCAATGCAGGAGCTCAGCCAGAAGCCAGGCTCATGGCTGGGGAGCGTAGCGGTGGTGCTAAGGAGCAGTGAGGCGAGTGATAAGGAGTGAGGGGTCCCAGACTGTGAGAGGGATGTCTGCCGAGAGGTCCTAGACTATGAGAGGGCGCAGACCAGGCTGAGGAACCGCCCCTCCAGTGCATGAATTTCATGCACCAGGCCTCTAGTCTATATATATAAAAGCCTAAGCGACTGTCTGATCATCCGACCAGTAGCTGTGATGCGCAATGACCACCAGGGGGCAGACGCTCAATGCAGGAGCTGCCGAGCTCCAGTAACTTGGTAGCTGAGGTTCTTGGGTGATGGACCTGGAACCAGAGGAGGGAGCCCGATTCTGATTCCGGGGTGCATCACCTGAGAACCACCCTCTCGCAATCAAGGATCCCCCAGGGGATGTCAGAGAGCTGGTTTTGGCCTGATCCCCACAGGCCAGGCTGAGGGACCCCACCTGCTGGAGGGACCCCGCTCACTCCGCAGATGCCCTTTGAGCCGCGGTGCAGCCCCAGGTGTGGCTGTCCAGGAAGGGACCATGGGAGGTTGGCTCCAGGGCGTATCCAGCTCATCTGGGCCAGTCCCATCCCATTGGCCACCTTCTAATGAATTTCCTTTCAATGTGCATGAATCCATGCACTAGGCCACTATATATATATATATATATATATATATATATATATATATATATATATATAAATATTTCTGTAAATAAAATGATTACATACCTAAACACAAGGAAATAATCCAAAAATCAAGGCAGTCAAATGATAAAATAACAAAAACCTAACATTATGGTGTACATGAAAACTATGTGGAGGGAGAAATACTAGAAGCTGGTAACTCCACTTTTCCCCCCATCCCATTTAATATTTATGGTGGATTTGCATGATGTACTTTCAACTAGAACCTGTAACCAAGATGTATCTAATGCATGGGCAGCTCCAAATTATCAGCACACAATTCACCACCTGTATATACTTTATGGGAGAAGGACAACATTTGTTCCTGAAGGCTCACTCAATGACACATAAACATGCAAAATGCACATAAAATATATAGACACTCGCAAGTACACAAGCACAAATATATTTATACACATGAGCACACACATGCATTCATATATGTTTGAACATGCACGTATAAGAAAACACAAACACATAAATACACATCCTCTTTCAGGAGAATATCTGGCAAAAGTCCAAAAGGATTAAAATCAATATTTTCATAGTTGGCCCTAGCCAGGTTGCTCAGTGGTTAGGGATTTGGCCTGGGGACTCATGGGTCACGGGTTCCATTCAGGTCAAGGGCACATACCTCGGTTGCAGACTTGTTCTCCAGCCCTAGTTGGGGCATGTGTGGAGACCACCAATCAATGTGTCTCTATCACACTGATATTTCTCTCTGTCTCTCACCCTCCTTTCCACTATCTCTAAAAATCAATGGAAAAATATCCTCGGGTGAGGATTAACAAAAAAAACAGCTACAACAACCAAATCAATGGAAAGATTTTCATAGACAAAACTTAGAAGGTGATGAAAGTAGAGTCCATACCCCAGTAGTCTAGCTATAGAGCCCTTGTTATTAATGACAGTATTTGGGGGCCACCTTTGTAAATTGAGAGTGAGAATATTTTCCTTAAAGGCATTTATTGAAGATAACTGTGTGATAATATGCATAAAGCCATTAACACAATGTCTGGCATATAGTGCACACTCATGGAATGTTGGACATTGTTTTATTAGTGCACGAATGTCATTATCAGAAAACCATGTGATGCTCCACAACAGTCTACAATCCTCCTAGTGCTACTTCTTTATGTCGTAAAATTTTGGGGACCCATCAAAAGGAAAAACTCACAATACTTGAAGACCAAGTATTTTAATCCAAGACCAGTGTTTTTCCACCATAACAAAAGATGTTTGTCAGGGGAAAATGTGTTCAGTCCACTAGTCTTTCAGGCTGAGTGCTGAGGAAGAGAGTGTTACGAAACATCAGTAAAGTCAATAAGTAAAAATGTGGAGGAGCAATGCTTCAAAGGAATAGAGAATGAGGTATTGGAGGTAAGATCATAATGAAGACAGTACATTTGCTATATTTGATTTGAGGGGAAGGTAAATGAAGAGGAATTCAAAGCTGCCGTGGAGGTACTAAAACAAAGCAACTCTGGTTCTTCAAGTAGTAAGGAAAATTGGATAAAGTTGTTATTCAAATGTTGAGGTTGAGGGGCAGCAGGCTATTCAAAATCAATATTATCATAAAAATAAGGTAGATTTGATGAAATCCAAAAACTTCTAGACCTTAAATCAGAAGGTTTAAGTTTACTATAGAACCTTTCACAAGTCATATAATTTGAGTGTCAGTCTGCTCAAATGTAAAAATGGAGATAATTCTTCCTTATCTATTAGTGTTGCTATGGATCACAAATTACATAATGTAGGAAAAATAAATTTTAATTGTAAAAGTTCTTCAAGATAAGAAATTAATTACCTTCCATTTATATATTTTCATAATTAGATATATATTACTTGTTTTCCTCATTGGAGATTGAGGATATTATTTATAGTTCTCAACAAGTTCCCAAGAACCTAGTAAAAAAATAAATATTTGTCAAATGAACAAATTATTATAAAATGTAAAATAAATTTAAAAAATGGATGCTGACTTACATCTACAAGAATTAAGAAAGAAATTGATAAAATATTTAGATACGTGGATGGATAGATGAATAAATAATTTTAAAAACTGTTCATTTTTCCATCTTTGGTTTTGTATTGTTCTTTCATATAACCATCCTAATACTTTGCCTTACTTGAGACTCTTGATTACCAGGTGTACTCAATGTGGAATTATTTTTACCCCTGCAGTAGCTGTATTAGGCTAATAAGAGCATCGTGGGATCTGTTTATTACCTTGGCCTGATCATTAATGAGACTCATGTGGGTTTCAGTGTGTAATTAGCCACGTTAAGGGAATGAGGTGGTTTCCTGCCTGGGAGTCAACCCGGCTACCAGAATGAAGAGTAGCAATATTTCACCCTGGCAGTTCAATTCTACTTGGAGATAATAATATAGATGACATAACACCATGCTCATAATTCTTAGTGTATTTTATCAACATCAACTGATTTATGTTTAACAAAGTTGTTTGCTGATCTGGGTATCCAGTTACTAATGTGATATTGAAAACGGTGCTTTTGACAATAAAAGCTAAGAAAGTTAGAAGGCTGCACTGAAATTAGAAACGGGATGAGGACTAGTGTAAACTATCCATGTGGCTGTCTTATTTAAAAGAAACATAAAGAGTTTTACGTAGTTTTGAATTGCACTAGAACTCTGTCCTAAAACAGTGATTATGAGTCATTTTTTAGAAACCCAGTATTCATTTTCTTGGGGAATTTACTTAAAATGCTGTTTAGGTACTCAGGTCCACCACAGCACATTTACTGTTTAATGGACTGGAACCATGGGTAGTAATACACCTATTTCATAGAAACTAATCCCAGCAATTTTATGGGAAAATATATTCCAAATTTCAACTCAGGTGTCAGGAATATATAGCATTGAGAGAAGATAGCCCATTCCATACCCACTTAACTCCCACCCAGAGAGGAGAATTAGATTCTCTTCTGGTCCCTGGAGAGTAGTAACAGCTCTAGTTAGGAAGGCAAAGGTGTTAAATATTCCAGGACACAGGTTGGCAAGCTTTTTATGTAAAAGGCCAGATAGTAAATATCTTGGCTTTGTGGGCTCAGGGCAAAATTGAAGCTACCATGTAGGTACTTATAAACAAGAGAGAAAACAAACCTCTACATTTTTGAGAGGGAAGTGGGGAATGTGGAAGGGGATAAGGGGGGATGAATGGTGACGGAGGGAGACCTGACTCAGGGTGGTGAACGCACAGTACAGTGTACAGATGATGTGTTGTAGAAATGTGCACCTGAAGCCTGTATAATTTTGTTAACCAGTGACACGCAATAAATTCAATAAAAAGAAAAAGTAAATAAAAATGACAACGATAAAAGAACAACACTTAATACATGTTTATTTTGTGCCAAGACACACATACACATATAATAATAATTGAGTGTTTTTAAAATCCAGGTCTACTAATGAGAATGGAATTCTATTTTAGAATAATATTTTGCTTAATTTTGGTTCAGTCAATATTCTCTATCACCAAAATCAATTGCAAATCTTCACCTATTGAAGCTGATCTGTAAAGAGAAATTACATATTTCATCTTTTACAATATCTTTTTACAGATAGGTATTGCTAAATATTACTAATGGACCATGAATTATGACCTTAAATTAAACATAGTTTTCATCTGGAAGGTTTTTATAGAATTCTGTTATATGATTCTCTTGACATTTGATACTTGCTATGTCATTACCATGCATATTAGTCACTTCCAATAGAAAGGGGGAAGCTCCTCAACTGCACAGTTAGATGGATTCTGAAATGTAGAAATTCCTTTGGCACGTCCACTGAGCCCTGAAAAATGCTACTGAAACTGTCATCTAAGTTCACAAATATAACCACTGAAATATTTTATGAAAATGGATATCTCACATCTTGTTTTAAGTTTTGCTATTTTGGAAATGTATAAAGCAGCTTGATTGTACTCCAAATTGTAACCCAAGTAATGTTAGTAGTCTTAAAATAAACTTTACCATGTTGTAGGTTTCTCATATAAAAGCAGCTTACCTTGTAACTTTAAGTTGAATTAATTAATAAACATCATTAAATCTACAGCAAAGCATATTTCCAAAGTCATTCAGTGCTCAGTAACACTAATTGAGGTTCTCACTCATAAAAATTTCCATCTTGACCCTGACCTGAAAATAAATAGATCATAATGAAGCTTTACTGATTTATATATATGTAAAAGCCTAAGCGACCGTTTGACCTTTTAACCATTAGCTATGACACGCACTGACCACCAGGGGGCAGATGCTCAATGTGGAACAGACTGATGAATCTCAGAGGGAAGCGGGGAGGGGGGAGGGCTGGAAGAGATTAACCAAAGATCTTATATGCATACTAGAGGCCTGGTGCATGGATTCATGGACCGGTAGGGTCCCTAGGCCTAGCCTGCAGGGATTGGGCCCAAACCGGCCCAGTGCATGGGTTTGTGCACCAGTGGGGTTCCTTGGTCTGGCCTGTGTGGATTGGGCCGAAACTAGCAGTTCAACATCCCTTGAGGGGTCTCAGATTGCGAGAGGGACCCCACCGGTGCATGAATCCATGCACCAGGCCTCTAGTGCTAAATAATGGAGTTGCTATAAATATTCACATAGAAGTATTTGTGTGGACTTAAGTTTACAAAACACTTGGGTAAATACCTTGGAGTGCAATTTCTGAGTTGTGTGAGAAATCTATGTTTAATTTATAAAAAAAAAACTACCAAATTGCCTTCTAAAGTGACTGTACTATTTTTCTTTCTCACCAGAAAGTAATGAGAGTTTCTATTGTTCTGTATTCTCATCAGCATTTCTTATTGTCATTTTTTTTTTTTTTTTGGATTTTAGCCATTCTGATATGTGTGTAGTGGTATCTTGCTGAAGTTTTGATTTGCATTTTTATAATGACAGATGATTTGAGCACCTTGTCATGTGTTTATTTGCCAGTCATATATTAGTTTCAGTGTCTGTTCATGTATTGTGTCATTTATGAATTAGTTTATTTTATTATTGAAGTTTTAGAGTTCTTTATATATTCTGGATACAAGTCATTTATTAGAAATATCACTTGCAAATATTTTCTCTCAGTCTATGATTAATCTTTTCATTCACTTGACAGTCTTTCACAGAACAAAATATTTAATCTTGATAAAGTCCAAGATTTTTTTCAATTTAATTCAATTATTTTTTTTCATGGATTGTGCATTTAGTGTTGTATTTAAAAACACATCATCTATGTAGTATAACTTAATATCTGGTATTGTGATCCCTCCAACTTTGTTCTTCATTTCAAGATTGTTGCAGCTATTTGGGGTCTTTTTTGGTTCCATATAAACTTTTGGAGTGTTTGTTCTAAATCTGTGAAATATGCCATTGGTATTTTAATAGGGATTGCACTGAATCTATAGATTGGTTTGGGTAGTATGGACATTTTAATGATGTTGAGTCTACCAACCTATCAACACGGTATATTCTTCCACTTGTTTATATCTTCCTCTATTTTTTTTCAATGTCCTATAATTTTCCGAGTATAGGTCTTTTACCTCCTTGGTAAAGTTTATTCCTAAGTATCTTAATTTTTGTTGCAATGGTAAATTGGATTGTTTTTTTACTTTTTCTTTCTGAGAATTCAGTATTGGTATGTAAAAATGCTATTGATTTCTGAGTGCTATACTAAAAAGCCACTGTACTCAAAACAGCCTGGTAGTGGCACAAGAATAGGCATATAGATCAATGGAACAGAACAGAGATCCTAGAAATTGACCTAAGCCATTACAATCAATTAATATTTGACAAAGGAGGCAAGAGCATACAATGGAGTCAAGACAGTCTATTCAATAAATGGTGTTGGGAAAATGGGACAGGTACATACAAAAAAATGAAACTATACCAGAAACTTATACCATACATAAGAATAAACTCAAAAATGGATAAAAGACCTAAATGTAAGTTGTGAAACCATAAAAATCCTAGAAGAAACCATAGGCAGCAAAATCTCAGCCATCTCTCACAGCAATATGTTTACTGATACATCTCCTAGCCGTGGTTGGCAAACTGCGGCTCGCGAGCCACATGCGGCTCTTTGGCCCCTTGAGTGTGGCTCTTCCTAAGCCTTAGGAGTTTCCTAATTAAGTTAATAACAATGTACCTACCTATATAGTTTAAGTTTAAAAAATTTGGCTCTCAAAAGAAATTTCAATCGTCGTACTGTTGATATTTGGCTCTGTTGACTAATGAGTTTGCCGACCACTGTCCTAGGGCAAGGGAAACTAAGAAAAAAATATACAAATGGAACTACATAAAAATAGCTTCTGCACAGCAAAAAAAGCCATCCTATATAATAAAAACATAATATGCAAATCGACCGAACGATGGAACGGCTCGTCAGTGGGAGGCCGGGTTGGCGAGCAAATGGTGCCAGGCCAGCCAAGGCTCATGCCGGTGGGCAGAGGGAGGGGACTGTGATGGGGGTGGTGGTGGTGACCAGCGGCACCAGAGGGCGATTGGGGAGGTGGGGCCAGCTGCTTGCCAGCCAGCACCATCCCCTGATGGGCCCGCTGGTTGCCTCCCACAGAGGGAGGCCAGACTGCAGCTTAGGCCCGCTCCCCACAGACATTCCCTGAGGGCTCCCGGACTGCAAGAGGGCTCAGGCCAGGCTGAGGGACCCCCGAGTGCATGAATTTTCATGCACTGGGCCTCTAGTACTCAAAATAAAAAGGGTACCCACTGCATGGGAGAACATATTTGCCAATGATACATCTGATAAAGGGTTCATTTCCAAAATATATAAGGAACTCATAGTACTTAACAAAAGGAAGAGAAACAATCCAATTAAAAAAATGGGCAAAGTACCTAAATAGACACTTCTCCAAAGTGGACATATAGAAGACCAAGAGTCATATGAAAAAATGCTCAAAGTCACTAATTATCCGAGAGATGCAAATTAAAACGACAATGACGTATCACATTATACCTGTCAGAATGGCTATCATCAACAAATCAACAAATGACAAGTGCTGGAGAGGATGAGTAGAAGAGGGAACCCTAGTGCACTGCTGGTGGGAATGCAGACTCGTGCAGCCAGTAAAAAACAGTATGGCATTTCCTCCCAAAATTAAAAATGGAACTGCAATTTGACCCAGTGATCCCACTTGTAGGAATTTATCTGAAGAAACTTGAAACATGAATCAGAAATAATATATGCACCCCTATGTTCATAGCAGTTCAATTTACAATAGCCAAGATCTGTAAACAGCCCAAGTATCCGTCAGTAGACGAGTGGATAAAAAAAAGCTGTGGTACATCTTCACCATGTAATACTATGCAGCTATAAAAAAGAAGGATCTCTTACCATTTGAGACTGTGTGGAGGGACCTGGAGAGTATTATGCTAAGTGAAATAAGCCAGTCAGATAGAAATAAGTATCACATGATTGCACTCATGTGTGGAATTTAATGAACAAAATAAGCTGATGAACAAAATAGATCCAGCAACAGAAGCATGGAATAGACTGGAGGATTGCATTGAATCTATAGATTGCTTTGGGTAGTATGGATATTTTAATGATTTTGGAATCTCAGAAGGTTGGAAGGAGAGATTAACTGGAGAATTTATATGCATATATGCATAGCCCATGAACACAGATAATAGTGGTGAAGGCATGGGAGGGGCAGGTGAGGGGTGGACGGGGTCAATGGGAAAAAAAAACAAAGGGGACATCTATAATACTCTCAACAATAAAAATAAATTTAGCCCTATCAGGTTTGGCTCAATGGATAGAGTGTCAGCCTGCAGACTGAAGGGTCCCAGGTTCAATTCCAGTCAAGGGCACATGCCCAGGTTGCAGGCTTGATCCCCAGTAGGGGGCATGCAGGAGGCAGCCAATCAATGATTCTCTCTCATCATTAATGTTTCAATCTCTCTCTCCCTCTCCTTTCCTCTCTCCAAAATCAATAAAAAAAAGAGATTAAAAAAAGATAAATTTAAAGAAAATAATAATAAAACAAAATGGAGACAATAATACTTATAATAAATAAATACAATAAAATATAATAAAATAAAAAATAAAAACCCATCATCTAAGTCAAGATCATGCAGATTTCTTCTAGAAATTTTATAGTTTTACACTTAAATTTAGGTCTATGATTTTATTTATTAATTTTTAAAATTTATCTTTATTGTTGAAATTATTACAGA
Source organism: Myotis lucifugus (assembly GCF_000147115.1). Lineage (NCBI taxonomy): Eukaryota > Metazoa > Chordata > Mammalia > Chiroptera > Vespertilionidae > Myotis > Myotis lucifugus. Next base: position 9,973,288 of record NW_005871070.1, on the reverse strand, counting down.
TGTCCTCTTTTTTCCACTATTGTCCCCTTCCACAACCACTCCCACCCTACCCCCAGCCTTCACCACACTATTGTCTGTCTTTGTCCCTGGGTCATGCATATTCCTATATAATAAAAGCCTAATATGCAAATTGACCGAACAGCAGAACAACCAGTTGCTATGATGTGCACTGACCACCAGGGGTCAGATGCTCAACGCAGGAGCTGCCCCCAGCCTGCAGGCTCCAGGCCAGCCAAGGTGGGTGCTGCAGAGGGAGGCGACTGGCAGTGGGGCTGGTGAGTGGGCGGTGCCAGGCCAGCCAAGGCAGGTGCCTGTGAGGGGGCCCCTGATTGCCTCGCTGGTCTCCCCACAGATTGGCCTGATTCCCAGCCAGGCCTAGGCACCCTACCCATGCATGAATTTCGTGCACTGGGCCTCTCTCTCTCTCTCTCTCTCTCTCTCTCTAAAAGCCTAATATGCAAATTGTCCCCTTGGGAGTTTGAATAGGAGACCAAGAGTTCTATTGCTTACTATGATGTGTGCTGACCACCAGGAGGCAGTGTGGGACGAAGAAAGGCCCTGGCCGGCAGCCAGAAGGCCCTGATCGGCTCTGATCACTGGCCAGGCCTAGGGACCCTACCCGTGCACGAATTTTGTGCACTGGGCCTCTAGTATTTATATAAGTTCTTTGGTTAATCTCTTACCACTACTCCCTTCCCTCTGAGATTAGTCTATGATTTATTTTGAATTAACTTTTATTTAGGGTGTTATATACATGTATATGTTCACTGTTTTTTGTATATTCATATCTAATTTTCCCAGCAATGTTTGTTCAAAAGTTATCCTTTCTTCACTGAATTACCTTTTATCCTTTGCCAAAAATTAGTTGGCTGTATTTGCATGGGCTCTTTATTCTATTACATTGATCAATGTTTCTAATTTTTGTCAATACTACACTGTTTATGCTAATGTAGCTTTATAATTAGTCTAGAAATCAGGATATATATTGTTCTTTGTTAGAATTGTCTTGGCTATTTTAGTTCTATGCCTTCCTATATGAATTTTAGAATCAGTTTATTTATACCAACAACAAAATGGCTTGTTGGAGTTTTGATTGGGATTGCATTGAATTCTTAGATAATAGGGAGAATTGATATCTTAACAATATCAAACTTTCCAAATTGTTTACATGGAATATCTCTCTATTTATTTAGATATTTTGTGGTTTCTTTGATTAGTGTTTTGTAGTTCTCTGTATAAATGGACATACTTAAGTATTTCACTTTTGGGGGTTGCTATTTTAAATAATTATTTGTTTTTACATTTAAATTTTAATTGTTCCCTGTTAGCATATAAAAATAAAATTGACCTTGCATGTTCTTTATTCTGTGAACTTGCTAAATTTACTTATTAGTTTCAAAAGGTTTTTTGAGGCTTCTATGAGATTTTTCTACATAGATAATCATATTGTCTGCAAATAAGGACCATTTTATTACTTCCTCTCCTTTCTCTTGCATCTTATTCTTGCTAGGACTTCCAGCATGATGTTGATGCCTTGCCTCTTAATATCTGATTTGTTGATCTAATTCAATAACAAAATAATTCATACTCTGCTGTGTCTTAAAAGAACATATAAGAACTCTGCTTTTATTTCTTTTTCTGTTTCAACATAATGGGCATGCACTAGTTTTAAAAATAATAAAAAGAGCCCTGGCCAGGTGGCTCAGCTGGTTGGAGTGTCCTCCTGATGTGCCAAGATTTCAGGTTCGATCCCTGGTCAGGTCACACCTAAGAGTCAACTAATGGATGCGTAAACAAGTGGAACAACAAATCTCTCTCTCAAAATCACGAAAAAAGAAACAACAGAAGGAAGACACTGCGATTCAGCCACATCTTAATAAAAGCAAAAAAAGTTAGTAATAAGGTCATGAGATGGAGATGTGTGGCACTTGCAACACTGGAGATGTATAACTGTGATTGGTAGTGTTTTGAGCAGCAGCATGAAGCAATGAGAGAGACACATATGGTCTTTGTAGCAATTATTCAACTCTGCTGTTGTAGTCCAAACACCCTTAGATAATATGAGATAAATATTTATGGACACTAAAATATAAACCTCATACAATTTTATATACATAAAATATTGTTCTTTTTTATTTATTCAAACCATTTATAAAGGTAAACACCATTCTTAGCTTTCAGACCGTATTAAAACAGGTGGCAGTCCAGATTTGGCTCCCAGGCTTAGGTCTGCTGACCCCAGATCTTCATGCTGTGGAAAATATAGAGGGTGGAGGGGAGGAATAAATGTTGCATAGAAAAACAGAAACCTAGGGCTAGGTCAATACCCTACCATATATTCTTCTGAGAGAGGACAAGTCTGTGTATATGTGTATGCATTTGTGTATGTGTATGTGCATGGGTGAGTATATGTGTGTACATGTTTATGTGTGGGCAAATCTATACATTGTATTTATGTGTCTATGTGTATGTTAACATATGCATATGTGTATGTATGTGTGGTTTCTATGCATATTTGTGTGTGTATGTGCACTTGAGTAAGGACTCAGGAGCAAACCTTGCCTTTTCCCATGAGATAGGAACAAATAGCTGTATGTTGATAATTTAGAGGTGCCATCTATTAACTATATCTTGACTTCAGGAATAGTTCAAAATTGCATTTTGTTATCCTATTACAAAAGCATGGAGATATGTCTCTTTCAGTAGTATTAGTCTTTTGACCAGCTAATTAGAAACTAACTTTTGCACATAACTACTCAGACAATTACACTGCCTTTAGGACCAAAATTTAAATCTCCACGCCTCTAAGGCATTTCTCTGTTTATTTACTCTTTATCTTATCTAAAATCTTATATTAATACATACTGTTCTTTTTCAGAGTACATGACTTAATTTGTCTTCTAGTTTCAATTTTGTTTTCTCTTTCAAATACGTTATCTAACTTGTTGATGTGTTTGGAGACACTATAGATAAAGAAGGAAACTGTTGACTAGAAAAAGGTTTTCTCATCCTGTTTGACTATGTGCAGGGAGTGGGGTGGAGGGTGGAAAGGTCAGCACACATTTTGTTGCCAATTCCATATGTGAAATTCATGGGTTACTCAGAAAATAGTGTGTGCCTCAATCTACTCAGCTGGAAAGTTGGATTTTACAAACTGGCGCGCAGAGAGAGTATGGAAGGTATGGTGCCTGGCAATTGAAGGGACTGTAGGAGATTCCTAACATATTACATGTCTCAAATGATGAGCACTCCAACGAATATAACCAGGAGAGAAAGGGTATTATTAAACACCGCCTTAGTCAACAAGAGGGTTTCCTGCTGTCGGTGGACACCGAGGATGAGAAAACATGAAGTCACAGTAAAATATTTAAAAGGAATTTATCGTAAAATTTACTTCTATTCTGTTAGCTGCCAGAAACCTCTAAAAGGAAAGGAAGGTTTGGGCAAACGAACAGTTCCTGGATCCATCATGTCTAAATACTCGTTTAACGATACACTCTTCATTTATTCAACCTCTAATTACTTCATGTCTGGGGATGGATTGGGATGGGGGGGTGAGAATTTTTGACATGTTTATATAAAATATTTTATTGTTTTATTTCCAAGAAATATTCTGATTGCTTTTCATTCTTTTTTTTTGAAACATAGCATTATTCTTATGTTATGCATCTAGCAATATATAAAACAATAGGAAATAAACTTGACAAATAATGTATCAAAACTTTCAGCTTTCACAAGTGCTTTGCCTGGCTCAGAGTTGTACCCATCGTTACATATAAAAGAAACTGCCGTCCCCCAAACCTATGTGCCTGTCCTTCCCAAAGACAGAAAGAGGAAGTCAGCTTCATGTGAATTAAAAAAAGAATGAGTATATCACTCATTATTTATAACTCTATTTATTTATTTATTTTTTAAATATATTTTTTTATTGATTTTTTTACAGAGAGGAAGGGAGAGAGATAGAGAGTTAGAAACATCGATAAGAGAGAAACATCGATGTACCCATCATTACATATAAAAGAAACTGCCGTCCCCCAAACCTATGTGCCTGTCCTTCCCAAAGACAGAAAGAGGAAGTCAGCTTCATGTGAATTAAAACAAGAATGAATATATCACTCATTATTTATAACTCTAAATAAGTACGTGGACACAGCAAATTATATATTGTATCAGAAATATGGGAAATATCCTGCCGCTATGATGTTGGTGAGCTGTCTTTGAATGCACAATTTATGCTGACCAGATGGTTTCTGTAATAAAATTACCGGTAATATGGGTCTATAGAATCTGTGGAAAATAGATTCTGAATTGCAACTGAAGGTGGATGTTTACCTCTATTCCTATTTAGATCTGTAAGTCGGTTTTGTTACAGGTCAGGTTTGAAAGCTAAATCCAGTTCATATATCTCCCCCCAAACAAATTGCTCAAATACATGTGATTTTATGCACATTGTCAGTGTATAAAGATTTAAAAAGTTGTTGGCATCCTTGGGGAGGAAAGAAGCAGAAGAAGGAGAGCCATGCAAAATCTACACTACATAATTAGCCCTAGATTCATCAGACATTTAATCTTGAGTAAACGGAGTGACTTAACCACCCATCTCCAGATTGGACCTCTGTAATCAGCTCCTATTTTAGGAATGTACATGAGCCATGACTGCATCTCTGTGTCTGTCTGTGCCTTTAAATATCTTAGTTTGACTTGAAAAACTGGAGATTACAACAAAATTAAATCAATATATAAATATTTAATGTTTGATCTTAGTTGAACTTAATAATGAATTTTCTTTCTGTTTATAGATAAGGACGTTTCTTCCTAAACTGTTAGATTTTATCATCTGTATGGCAAACATCTTTTCATCTCTATAGTATGAAAACATCCATATGGATAGGCATCATTGTTTTTCAGGTGTCAAAATTTGTTGATAAATATATAGTTTATAAGAAGCCTATAAGTGGCAAATAGCCAACTGTGACTATTAAACTAATCTGAAATTCAAAATGTATATGTGGTCTAATAAATAAAGCTAATAGCCAGGTTCAAATTAGGAATGAATTTGTTCTATCAGTAAAGTCACTTTGACTGGCTATGCATAAAGACAATAAGAAAAAAAGCAAAAACTTATTGAAAATTATAAACTATGTTTGGTTTATTGATAAATCAGTCAGCATCCTTGTACTGAAATTATCTCTATTTCTAGCCTATGGTTGTTTCCCGTTCATGTTATGTTCAGGAAGAACAGACTTTTATTACATAGAATGGTTAAATTTGGTTAATTGTGTTTCTTTCTCAATGTACCATCTGTTTGAATCATTGTTAAGTTGAAGATAATTGAAATTAATCTGGCTATTTTAAGCAGGAAAGGATTTAATACAGGAATTAAGTTTTATACGCTTATTAGAAAGCCATATAAATAACCACCAGAGAATCTCTCCCTCTGTTATGATTAAGAACATATACACCCCTATGTTCACTGAAGCATTATTTACAATAGCCAAGATCTGGAAGCAACTCAAGTGTTCATCAATAGATAAATGAATAAAAAAAGCTGTGGTACATTTATACAATGGAATACTACTCGGCCATAAAAATGAAGGAAATCTTATCTTTTGCAATAGCATGGATGGAACTGGAGAGCATTATGTTAACTGGAATAAGCCAGTCAGAGAAAGACAAGTACTATATGATTTCACTTATATGTGGAATCTAATGAACAAAATAAACTAACAAACAAAACAGAAACAGACTCATAGATACAGAGAGCAGAATGACAGCTGTCAGAGGGGAGTGGTCATAAGGTCATATGTGGTATTTATAGCATCTTTTTTCTATACTGAATTCCATGCTACCATTGCCCTCAGCTGTTTGGAGTTAACTGGTGGGTAGGTTGAAGCAAACCTTCATTCTTGATGAGCTTGAGCCATTGGTGGTCATGCCTGTCTTGGGTTGTTGGAATTGTATATGAACTTTAACCTCAAAACACGGTAGTATGGGGAGACACCCCCCAATATCCCCTCCATTCCAGATACAGACATACTACTTCCTGACACATGTTTTAAAAGCAGTCCTCTTAAAAGCAACATTAATCTTCCTATCCAACGAGAGGCCGCTTTAAAATCAGAAGGCGACCCCAAATGGCCTCGTGGCAGTATCTCCTTCCAGATCTAGGAACCAGTGTGTCATCTGGGGGAAGTATTATCAAGAAGGCAATACTACCACCTCTAAACCTGGATTAAGTAAAAATTGTGAGAAGAGTAAGACAATTTTTGCAAGAGGACTCACCCTCAAATGTCCGGATTATATATTCTCATTATAGGAGAAAATGCATCAAAACAAATGCCCTACATTTGCCTCTCAAGACCTATGGATTTAATGACTCAACACTGGGATCTCTGCTAATTTTGCCACGGGGAAGTCCAATGTCCCCATGACCATGATTACCAGCAAAGAAAGCAGAAACAGTGGCATGATAGCTCCACCTTGCTTCTGCCTACCGATCTCATGTAAGTGCCTAACCCAGATTATATCTAGACCCTTGCTGCAAGGGAGTTTGGGAAATACAACACATTAGAAGGGAAGTAGAATGGCTGTTGAGTGCCAATCCATACTACTCACCACACTACCTCATTTTACCATTGCAATATTCACTTTAATTCAGGTCATGAGTTGTCCACTTTTAAAAGCCAAACATGATAAATTGTTTTTCTGCTAGTTATTATTCAAAATGGCATACAACCTTCCTTTTCCCCAATTCGCTCCTCAATTTTCAATTGCCTTTATTTCTTGCTTTACCCTACATCATAATTTTGCTTCTGCCAGGCAGATTTAAATTTCTACAGTTGCAAACAAGATTTGCATATCATTATTATGTCTGCAATGGGTCTCATGTTGGCTTACCCAGTAGCCAGTAACTGCATCTCCTCATTGTTCTTTGCTAAAAACTATGCTTTCTCTCTTTAATAACACCCAAAGTCTATTTTTTTCACATCTACTTTTTGAGAGTCTGGCTACCTAAATTTAATGGATAACCCTTTGTGTTGCTAATTATTTTTTGCCAAATTTTCCATATATATTTGGTTCTAATTAATATTCTTGATATTTTTACTTTTGAATGTTTAATTTATATTAATTTCAATTTCTTTATATAAGTATATAACTCCTCCCTCTTTTTTTCATTTAACAAATATTTACTCAGTGCTATGATGGGCATGGTGAATTAATTAAATCACAGGGATAGGAAAATGGGTAGCCTGATAAATATGGAATAGTGTTCTATTCATAAAAGTTCTCAGAATGATTTTGATGTATTATATTACCAAAAAATGTGCAGATGAATGTTGGACACAGAGACACTAATTATATAAATCTAACTCATATTTACAAAGTTACACATCACTCTGCAGACTGACATCTAAATACATATAAAGAAATGAAGTGGAGCTTCATGGATTTAAATATTTTTTATTTTGCTATCAAAGTAATCAACCTTGTAAATGGAAATAAACACTAAATAGGTGGCTATTTTTAAAAAGTCAATGACTAACAACATTATTATACTTCATGTTGCCAGTTTTATTGTTTAGTTCTTTTGAATTCAAGGGTTATTCCACAAAGAAAAAATTAGTTTTTTAAAGAACATTTAGGCAGTAATTGATTCTTTTATTCCCCTTCCTGCTTAATGGGCTTCAGGAAGTCACATCCTTTCATAAAATGGAGAAAAAAAATCATAATATTACTTCTTTCCTAACACTGCTTTTAAAATATCTAGTGATATTTGTTCTCAAATAATTTGAGTGAAATTTTTTTGCACATAACTGTTTCTTTATGTTTTAGTTGGTATTTGGGCCCAATTTGTTTCATGATTTTAAGGAAGAAACCTTTAGTGGTCCATATAATTTAAAATATGATCAGTATGACATATGCTATATCTACATCTATATAGCTATACACATATATGCAGATAAATTATCTCTATATTTATATAGCCACACACACATATACATTAAAATGTCTGGTTTATTTAGGGAAAATGCTTTAGAATATACAAGTCAATTCCTTAATTGTTACCCATATCTAGCCAGTTCTTAAAAGAATAGCCAGTAACTCCCTCAGAGTTGAAATAAATAATTATGTGTCTACTAAGTAAGTTTTTTTTTTTACTTCTTAGTCATATTTATTCATTCAACTCATCCTTATTGTAGAAAATTCATTGTAACTTCTGCAAGGAGACACATTTATACCTAAATACTGTGTTTGTTTTAGGAGAAGTAGAATAGTAGTTGTAGATTTTCAAACTTACTTTAAAAGATTTTAGATCATAAACAATAAGTATTCAAGTTCAATCTCATTAGAAACCCTAAAACAAATCAGGATTGTATTAGCATATTCACACATAAATCAATTAACAACATAGAACTGTAGACCTATACCTTTGTGTCTCTGCAATTGTCAATTACTAATACAGGTAACAGGGTATAATTGGACCATTTCATAGTGTGAAGTTGTGATGACTTCTTTTTTAGATCCTTGTACCTGTAAATCATAGCAGGTAACACATCTTAAAACTGAGGTGACAGTTTTGCATTCACACACTTGGTGTAAGTCTTCACACTACGTTCTCAGGGTACTGTAATATTTGTCAATTAATATTACTTTATACTTAAAGTTTTAAACATATTTCACTTCTTCAAACTTACGTGGAAGAATCTGAAGTCAGACAAGAGTCACTTTCTGAGAATCTTGGCCATTCTGGGTTTTTAAACTAGTTTCGGATGGGCTCAGTAACTTGTTAGATGGAGGAGGGACAGGTCTCTAAGGAGCACTCTTCTGAGCTCTAGGCTTCCCTTCAGGTCCAGAGGTTCTGGTTCTCACCTTGGGATCGCGTGCCTTTCTGCAACTCTTAGTATCAGCCTGTTCTATCCTTGAGCAATGTGACCAAACTGTAGCTTAGTCTCACAGGAGACGAACAACTTGTGATTCATTTACATATCCTCAGAAAATGGATTTATTCCCATAAAAGCCCTTTATCTTGAGCTTCAGGATATTTCCTCATATGTTGAGTATTAATCATCTGCATTGGCATTACACAACTCACTGGTCAAAAAGCAGTGGGGACCGTACCCCCAAATCTATGTATCAGAACTTCTGGCAGTGGAACTCTGAGATTCTTTCATATTCCACAGTTGGATAATTGCTTACAGAAAAATAAGAGGTTTACATAAAAGAGTATTTTCAGACAGTGCGGGAGAACAACTTGAAGTTGCAAAGTTCGCTAGTCAAACTGTCTGGTCTCTTGGCCTAACTGACGTTCATCACAGTGCTCTTTGGTTTCCCTAGCCCAGGGGCCAGGGAGCAGCAGGGATCACGCAGACTCGGGAGCGTCAATGAGTGAGTACTATTGTGAAACATACCCTAATACCTGACATTTGGGCTATATTATTAAATTGAGATTAGAGTCAGACAAAAGATCAATAATGTGCTGATAAGTCACATTTGCAAAGAGGCCAAAATAAAGAATGGATTGGGAAACATAGAGAAAAATGTAAATGGTAGGATTAGGATCCAAAAACATTGTTAATCGGTGACCATGATATGGAGATGAATTATAATAGGACTTAACTTTAAGAACACCTATAAGTCATGTTGAAAATCACTGGAGAAGATAATATATATTTGTTTAGATAGAGAATAGAATGAACTAAATGTATCCCAGTGAGAAAAAGATATGCTTTCTCCCAAAGCAAACTATTTTTTTCTCTCATCACTTATAAAATTAAGATCCAACTAATGATGAAATTTTGGTTCTTGTTAGATGATAGAATGGGAAATCTTATCAGCTTTTTAAAGATAATATCTTCATTAATTAGATAACTAAAATAATTAATATATTGATTTATAGAAAAGGTCTTTAGAGTATAAATGAGCTTCTGTTTAGTAGATAAATTTCTAAGTATGTAGGTCACTTTGATGCATTTATACCCTGAACATAGAATTAAAATGGCATTTTATTTGAATGTTATAATTCATGCTAAATTATGATGATAAAAGTGAAAACAGCACCTGGCTGATGTGGCATGCGGGAGGCAGCTGATTGATGTTTCTCTCTCATTGATGTTTCTATCTCTCCCCCTCCATTCCTCTCCCTCAAAAAATCAATATAAAAATATTTTTTTAAAAAAGTAAATAGCAATGAATAGCAAATGAGCTAATACAATAAATAGCAAATGAATCAGTCCTCACAGAAAATGTATCAGACTGATAAAGTTATAATTTTTAGTCTCTTTAAGATATTATTTGAATTTTAAAATATTACTACAGGCTATAGCCTTTGAGGTAGTTATGCAGTATTTTTATTTATTTTAAAGAGCTTGTGTTTTGTAGTATATTTCTGAGACACACATTCTCAGGCTAGTCAAGATCCATCTTGTTCTTTGGGTGTTTTTGTTGTTGTGTTTACTGAATCTACCTCCTCAATTCTCAGTCTTTAAGAGTACACCAAATTACCTAACGACTTTGGCTTGGTGGATAGAGCATCGGCCTGTGGACTGAAGGGTCCCAGGTTCAATTCCTGTCAAGGGCATGTACCTTGGTTGCGGGCACGTCCCCAGTGGGGAGTGTGCAGGAGGCAGCTGATGGATGTTTCTCTCTCATCGATGTTTCTGTCTATCCTACTCCCTTCCTCTTTGTAAAAAATCAATAAAATATATTTAAAAAAGAGTACACCAAATAAATAAAAGTTATTACTAATATGCTCACAGGATTAAAAAGAACATTATGTCACATTCATTTTCATAGCCACTGCTACATTTTGCCTCCTTGATTTTAAAACTATGCTCTCCTTTGTTTATACCTACACAGATGATATTATTTTCTTGTTTTACTTTCTTACTATCTGCATTCTTTCTTTCTGTTTTTAAAATCCTCACTTGAGGATATGTTTCTATTGATTTGAGAGAGAGAGGAATGGAGAGGAGAAGAACAACCTCTCCTGCTGCTTGTAATTAAAGTTCATAAAGTTCCCAGGAAGAGAATGGCGATCACGCCTTTCAGGGTGCTGAGACCTTCTACGCCAACCACATTCCCACATCAAGGACAGTGGCTGAGATCTAAAATGTAACCGTAAACGAAATGGAGGGTGGGGAAACCAGGAAAACCAATGATAAGAATAGTGGGTCAGAGAAGTGGGAAACAGTGTGAAGGATGGTGATGCCCCCAACCGGAGTGTCTTCTTCCCTAGCCCCTCTGGCTTTGCTCGGGTGGGCTAGGCTTACAAAAACTATTTTCTTGAAGGGCCATTACCATTTTTCACATTTCACTGGTGTCCCTCAGACACCTTTAAACATTTCATGTTTTTTTATTAGTTATTGAGGAATAAAATTTGGTTTTGTTGTCTCCATTTCTAGTCTATTTCTTGACTGCAAAGGGTTTGAGTATGCAATTAATAAGAAAAACTCTACCCAATAAAGACTGTATTGATTTCATACATTTCAATATGGTGATTTCCATGCTGTTTCTATATCACAGAGCCTTTTGATATAGTTATGTGAGTGGGAAATAAAAATTGCAAAAAGATCCAAAATTGGCAAGACATTTCCCCTTTTATTATCAGCATTTCATTAAAGGAAAACATTAAATGCCTGCTCCTTTTTGAATAATTCATATTCATTTGGTATTATTAAATTTTTGCCTCTCAGATTGATCTTCATTCACAAAAGCAAATTTAGGTAATGGCTTGGTTGGTGATATATAGTAATTTCAAACCACTTTTCATAAGACTTTAAAAAGAGTTAACCAACTTCCCTTTCAAAATATATTTCTTCATGTATAGACTATGTTGACATTAAGTGAACATGATAGGGCCGCTTTACATGCAATATCGTAGCACTAGACAAAACAATGTTTTACGTAATTAGTGATATATATTAATGCCTGCTCCTCATGATGTGTTTTTTTCATTACTACTGTCATTGCAAGAGCAGTTTAGACAAGGCTAAAAATCCACAAGATGACATTGGTTAATACAGTGAAGACAGCTGAAAATGTAGAGCATTCACGCAGGAGACAATGTATTGTAATGGAGATTTCTGTTCCATCTCTTAGCAGAGAGCAGCCACTGTCTTTTGTATTTAGATAGACATATGGATATATGAAAAATTATAGAATAGGGTAGAGTACATGGCAATCTAATGAGTGTTCTGACTGAATGTTCTAACCTATGAAATTATCAGCCCATAACTACATGTTCAGAACTTATGAGCAACATTATCCTGCATTATATCAGTAAGTACATTAAAGGAAATAGCTGGAAGAATAAAGTTAAGAAAAGAAGATTTTTACCTAAAAAGCTTCTTTTCACGAATGGTAGATTTTCCCCAAGCCACCTTAATTTTAAAGTGGCTATAAAAACCAAGAGAGTGGTTCTAAAAGTAACTAAAAGTCTCTTAAGAGGTACTCACTTTTCAAAGCTATTGCTGAGATTCATGTAAAATTAAACGTGTGCAAAGAAAATGTGCAGAGAATGATTTTAATAATTTTGACTACTTGATCTGATTTGAATTCTTTAGAGTCTTTTTCTCTCCCAAAGTCCATATTAATAAAACGTTAAATATTAAATTAAGAGATATTAAAAGGAACATGTATTTCACTGAACATATCCTTTCCATTTATCAAGAAAAGCATTGAATTGTAGCATACACTGTAATAGTAAATTTTCCTCTTAGCTTTTTGGTAGCATAGTTTAGGTAAATTGAAATCTTATTTTTTAGAGGTCACACCAATGGTTGCTGGGTAAGATAAGGAATATTAGTTACTGCATTCTTCAATATACTTATGAAATATGTAATTGTGCTGCATCACACTCACAAATTTGTTACTGATAAAATCAGTATCATTTTACAAATATTCTTTAACTGGAGGCCTGATGCACGAAATTCATGCAAGGGGCTCGGCCCTCACAGCCCCAGCTTTGTCCAGAAGGTCGTCTGGAAGGACACCCGGAAGGTCATTCAGCTGTCTGATCTAATTAGCATATTACTCTTTTATTATTATAGATTCTTTTGATTCTCTATTAACTCAAGTCACAGATAAGCTTTAGAGTAACCATGCACATGACTGACAACAAAGATGGAATATTTTCTCCACACCTGAACATCGGGGTTGGAAACCTATACCATTTAAATTGCTATGTAAGAATTAATTTACAAACCATACACTTTCTATTTCTCACTTTTGCACATTTTATTTTAAGCTTTTCTATCCTTTTAGTTATGCATGGATTAATTCAATCAATCAGCAGGTAATTTTTGAGCTCCAGGTACCAGTTATAGAGTGAGGTATGGAAGGGTCAGACAGGTTTGTTCCCCAGAACTTCCATTCCTGGGGAAAAAAAAGAAAACAAAAATTAACTAAATAAAATAATTTCAGAGAGCCATAGCACTAAGGAGAAGACAAGCCAGGAATAGGAAGACAAATACTACAGGATCTCACTTATGTGGGAAATCTAAAAAGGTCAAATTTGTAGATAGTAGAACAGTGGTTAACAGGGGCAGAAAAAGGGGGGAAATGGGGAAGGGTACAAAGTTGCAATTATGTAGGAGGAATAAGTTCTAGAGATCTAATGTACAGTTAATAAAACTGTCTTGTATACTGGAAATTTGCTACTAGAATAGATCTCAGGTGCTCTCATTACACACACACACACACACACACACACACACAGACACACACACACACAGAATGGTTACTGTGAGGAAATGCACATGCTATTAGTTTGACATGTCTATGTATGTTGTATACTTTAAATATATAATTTTATTTAAAAATTAGTAAGGTATAAACAATACAAAACTTTTTGAGAATAGACTTTGATGAGATATTGGAGACTAAAGAGAAAATGAGATCTAGCTGAAGCCGGTTTGGCTCAGTGGATAGAGCGTCAACCTGCGGACTGAAAGGTCCCAGGTTCGATTCCGGTCAAGGGCATGTACCTGGGTTGCGGGCACATCCCCAGTAGGAGATGTGCAGGAGGCAGCTGATCGATGTTTCTCTCTCATCGATGTTTCTAGCTCTCTATCTCTTTCCCTTCCTCTCTGTAAAAAATCAATAAAATATATTTTAAAAAAAAGAAAAAAAAAGAAAATGAGATCTATAGGTCTTGAAATAATGGACTCATGGTGAGAGAAGAATAACTTCTACTGTATTTTCTCTTATGCTTTAAGATGAAGTGAATCCATGAAAATTGTTCCAATAAAACCTTAGTGTGGAACTGATACAAAGAAAGCTTATGTGGTAGAAAAAGATTGGTTTAAGGGTACGGGTACAGTGGGAGCTTCTTCAGATAAGATGGTAGGGAAGGTGTTTCTTAAGAGGTGACCTTGGAGCTGAGAACTGAATGATGAGGAAAGGTTGAACATGACAAAGTCGAGGAGTGGGATGTTCTGAGCAGAGGGAACTACATGTGCACAGGCCTGAGGCAGCATTAAGGAAGGTCCATTCAAGGAAGTGAAACAGGTCACTGAGGCTGGGACCAAGAGTCCTAGGAGGAAAGAGGTATAGAAAGAGAGGCAAGCAGGTGACAGACCATCTGCAGCTTTATGGGCATGGTGAAAGTTTTCATTCTATTTTCAAGCAGCGGGAAGCTACCATATAGTTAAAGCAAGAACCATCTGAATTATCAGGGTTTCTACTTGGTTAATGAGGTGTGGGGCTGAATTGGGGAGGAATATGATGGTTTGAGGAGAGAGTAACAGATGTACCATGGCTGTTTTGAATTGTGGAAAGTGAACATGCTCAGTAATACTGGCATCTAGTTGCAATTTATAAGTACAGGTCAAATCACTGTCATGTCATGTAGTCTATGAATCAGATTATCTATAGATATAAAAGGCTAAGTGACTGGCCAACTGGCCAACCAGTTGACCAGTCAATAGGTATGATGCGCACTAACCATCAGGGGGCAGATACACAGCACAGGAGTTACTGAGTGATAGCAACTTTGCAGAGTGACATCTCCCATTCCGGGACCCCTTGGGGGATGTCAGACTACTGGTTTCAGCCCCATCCCTGCAGGCCAGGCGAAGGGACCCACCTGCCAGAGGGACTCCACTCACTCCGAAGACACCCTTCAAGCCCTGGTGCTGCCCCAGGTGCGGCTGGCCGGGGAGGGACTGCGGGAGGTTGGCTCCAGGGCATGTCTGGTCCGTCTCACCCAGTTCCACCCTGCTGGCCACCTTCTAATTTTCTTTCAATGTGCATGAATTCGTGCACTGGGCCTCTAGTCCTATGTAATAAAACCCTAACATGCAAATCGACTGAATGGTGGAACAACTGGTCGCTATGACGCACACTGACCACCAGGGGGCAGATGCTCAATGCAGCGTGAGCGCCGCTTAGCCAGAAGCTGGTCTCATGGCTGGCTAGCGCAGCGGTGGTGGTGGGAGCCTCTCCTGCCTCCGCTGCAGGTGGATGGTAAGGAGCGAGGGGTCCCAGACTGTGATAGGGTGGAGGTCAGGCTGAGGGATCCCCCCAGTTCATGAAATTTCATGCACCAGGCCTCTAGTAAAGAATAATTATCTTGATCCTTCTGCTGACTCTTATTTTCTGTATCAATAACTATACTACTTTACATGGAAATATTTTAATGTACTCAACTATTTATTCCCAATTTTTATAAGTTCCATGATAATACAGATAGATATCATTTATTTCATTATATGCTCTGCTTATTGCTATTCCTAGCAATGCCTTTAAAATATCAGGCACCCAATAATTATTTTTGCAAACAACTTATAGTCCACTGACCTAGGCTGTGTCTATAACATGTTGCACCTAAGAAATGAATGAGATCAGTGCTAAAATACAAATTTCTCTTAGTGCCACCTGCAATATTTTCCTAAAGACACTGATGAATATGTATGCACAGATTGGAATGATGGTCTTCAACTGAGAATTTGTTTTTTCGAACATTCTTTTTTCGAATGAATCCCTAGTAGAAGTGACTTTGGGAGGATGTTCCTCTTTGATAAATCCCCGCTTAATACCATGTTTGAGTTCAAACCGGATGCTTTAAAACTCCAGATTCCTCAAATAGACACTTACTTTACCCCTTTCAGATTTTGAATCTGATCAGTCACTGGAGAGAAGATATGTTAACTAACATAAGGTCAAAGAATACGAGTAGCAGCTGCAGATTCTTTAATTCCTGTTTTAACTTCAATACCTTTTTTTTTCTTCCACATTTCATTCTGGGCAGGAGGAAAAGGGAGGGGCAGGCTGTCTTTGTGTGTGTGAGAGGAATGGTGGTTTCCTTCAATTGTCAGCCATTATTGACACAATGTTGCTCTGTCAAAGAGTGCCGCAAACTATTTTCGGGGACAGTATTTCAGTGAAACTTGATATGATGTCAGAGCATCATTGAAAACGTAGGGCAGAGAGGGCCCCTGTTAAGTCTTCCTTGTGCATCAGTCCCTGCTGAATGCTGAAGGATTCCAGTATGTATAGAATTGGTCCACTCAGTCTGAAAAAGTACAAGTTAAAAAAATTGTGTTCCTTTTCCTCCTACGTATATCTAAGTTTTTGTATTCTTCAGCTGACCTTTCTGTTACAGTGTTTTTTGCTCTCTACGGTGGTGTTCTCTACCAATTCAAATCCAATATTTCTGGTAATATCATTGCAGAGAATAAAAATAATCTCCCTCCCTCTGAGAAGCATTCATTTATATGTTTTATGCTAACAATCATCCCTCTTTCTCTTCAAATTATCCAGGCTGCACATTCAGTTGCCATGCACTCTTACATTCAGTTTCCCTTCTCTGTCTGTCATCTTTGTTTACTGGTTGGGTTATACAGCTGCACCTATTAGCATTCTGGGCCCAATTATGACTTTATTTCACAATACTCGGTTGCTTTAGCAGGAAAATGAAATCACTGGCTTCTGATATCACATTAGTACTTGTGTGGCATGCTTCTTCTCAATAATTTCACATCTGCCATTTTCGTAAATCCCAAACACATTCCTGGCATAGTGTGTGTGTGTCTGTGTGTGTGTGTGTTTTCTCCCAGCCCCGCTCCTCCATTCCTGTCATAGATGGATAGCAAGAGAATGAAAAGGAGAGTTAAGTTACAGGAAGATCTGAAAAGAGCATCTCAACACTCAGGTGGTCATTTATGGAGCAGTGGTCCAGAGGGTAGGCTTGGGAAGATACAGACCTCCATCTGACCTCTGCCTCTGCTACTTACTTTTTCAGGAACTTTTGCAAGCGACTACATTTTTGAGATATTAGTATTTTTAAATAAAATGCCCATCCACTGACTGTGATTTATCATCAGCTCTTTCCAAAGGCAGGTAGTATCTCCCACGCATTGATGTCTGTTCACCTCCTCAGGTTCACCTCTCTGTCGTATCCTCTTCTTTATGCTGCATGAGACTTAACTGTATGAAGAGCCTGGAACACACTGTGCTGTGATGTTTTCATGTTACTTCATCTATTTCCTCTGCCTAGTTACTCTTTACCTTTGTTTCTCCTTGTCTTACTCTTCCTTTAAGACTAAAGTTGGACATGATTTGCTTAAAGACACCCTCTTCCCCAACGCCCCTTGCATGGGCTCACTGTCCTTCTTTCATCTTCCTCTTACATCCAATGCATCTCTCTGGGATTGCACTTGACAGACAGCAGTGTGAGTCCACAGTTACCTGTCTGTTACTCCCCTGGAACACAAGCTCCTGGAGATCACAGACCAAATCCTACCTATCCTTGTATGTCTACTGCCATGTTTAAAGTGACCTCTACCACTTTTGCTGACATTAGGGAAATGCATAGAAATCCACCTCCTATGAGTGGCAAACAGATTGCTATCAAGTCCTTCAGAGATATCCTAAGTATTTTTACCTTTTGGAGTTAAGAGTAACAATATACCCCCATCCATTTGAGAGGGAAATCTGTATGCCCTACAAGGAGATATTCTAATGGAACTAGAGGAGAAGGTAATAGAAGATGTGAATAACTGCATGTTCTGCCTACCCTTTGTCACCCCCTACACTTTGCTCATACTTTTAACTCGATTCAAAACCTACACACTTGGCCTTCTCATTTGCTATCCCTAATTAGCTACTCCCTAGTCTGTGCTTCCAAGATGTGTGGTTCATGCCTCTATTTCAGCCTTTGCCACATGGCATTGCAATGATCTGTGTATGTCTGTCTCCTCCTACTCAGTGTATGTTTCCTGAGAGCAGAGAGGGCATGCATTTCTCATTTGCCATTTGCAACTGTTATCAGGCCTGGCACACCATAAGAACGAAGTCAATATTGAATAAATGAGTCGAGTCAGCCAAGCACTGTGTTTGGGTGAAGTGACTCAATATTACCTACTGGTCAGGAGGAATAGAGTGTATGAAAATGCATTTTAATGGGCAAAGAAGTGAGAAGCTCTTCTCTATACTGGGTGTATTTGTGGCGCCTACTTAAATGTCAAACAGTGAATCAAGTTAACAATGTTCCTGAGAATTTAAGGTAGGAAACATTTCTGTGTATGCCAGGACTCTTATGTTCCTAATTTGAGTGTAATTTTTGTACAGTAAATAGACTCCACTGATCAGGGTGTAAGACAATTTTCTGAACACTGGGCCCTCCCGCTGGTGGTGATTCTGGTGTAACTGTGGTGCTTGCTTCAGGTTCTTCCTGTTCTCACTTGCACTTTTTTTAAAGTAGAATTCACCTGAAGCCAGTTTTCACGCTGCAGAGCTCATCTCTATGCAAGATGATGTCTCACATTAAATATTCCCAAGAGCAGAAAGATGACTTTGAATGTAGAATTTTAAGCAGCTCAGGCAGTACTCACTAAAGGTTGACACAAGAGCAAGGATCACAGGAAATGTAGGTGAGAAGGGAATGATAGGCACACTAAGGCTTTCCCGTCACCTCAGTGCAGTCACACCCTCATTTATCTTGCTTTTTATTTTTAAAAACTGGGTCAGATCCCTTAGGAAAACCTAAACCTTTGAACAAAGATTAGCGATATTAAGAATCATTAACTCTTCAAGGCCACCAGGAAGATAATGCTGCAAAAGGGACAATGATACAGTTTACTAAACGGTATCTTAATTGTCTGACATACAAATCAGAGTTTATAATTATAAAGATTTGTTTCAAAGTGACATCCTGGTGCTAAAGGTAAAGTTGGCAGATTTACTTCTTAAGTAGACATGTTAGCGAAGAGACACATTTCACACAGTGGACTCCCAGGCCAGTGGAATCCATGAGTGAGTAATTGTAAATATGTAGAGTTGGAGGAAATTCCACATTTGATGGCATGAAAGAGTTAGGTACTCTGTATCCAGGACAATTTTGGATTTAATTCAGGCAAAGACATTATTTATTTAAAAATCATTTTAGACTGTTGACCTTTTGTTAAGCATGGTTGCTGAGGAGAGGAGTGTGCATTCAGCTAATTCCACATGCTGTGAGTTATGTAAATGCACGCCGAATGCAAAGGAATCCATGAATACTTTGAAATTCATATGTAGCCCAATATATACATATAGATTGTCCTTTGTATTTGAAGGTGATGCTGCCATTATTGTCTCTGCTATTTTCTGTGTGTTCAGATCTGGCTGTTTGATTGGCAATTCCTACTGTGCACAGTCTGCATATGTGTCAACTAACAACTGCAGCCATTGCCTCGAGGGCTTGATTGCTGGGTTGTTCAATATTTATTAAGCACCCAACAAGTGCTAGGTGCTGCACTGCATAGTGTAAAACTGCTGCTGTCCTCTAGAAATCCTATTCTAAGGTGACTAGTGACATGCATATAGTTTTTATTTCTTATGCAAATTCACTGACACTATGCAATTAGAACAGGTAACACCACTCACCTGATGTTGTTCTTCAGCAATATGTACAGTAGGTGGCTAGTGCCTTTCCCATTCACTTGGAAGTGCTCAGGTTAGAAGGCCATGTTTAAATGAATCTATTATAAAGGCCTACTGAGGCGAAGACCAGGAAGGATGATGTGAAAATATGACATTAGGGCAGAACAGAATGTGAAAACAACTCTGGGTCAGAAAAAGTTTTTTGTTTTTTTTAAATGAAGAGAACAGGTTTTAAGGGTTGGTCAGAGTAAGCTTCTGAGTCAAATTGAGCAATCCCATCTTTGGCCACAGCTTACAATGAATTCTGATATAGTTTCTCCACATTTTTAATCATAGTATTTATGTTGATATAGACATTCTATAAGGTAATAATGGAAACCAGTCGACTCAAATGACAATATTCGTTTTTCAAGTTTGGGTGCACTCTGTGACATTTCTTAAAGTAAAAATCATAGCGTTTCCTGTTGTTGTCAATGCATGTGTGTGTTACATGCTGTTGTTGACTTGGCGCTGACTCTTGGTGACACTACGAGTGTTGCCACGATGTTCTGTACTCAGCATCCCTGCTCAGCTCCTGAGGTTAAGGGCAATAGGGTTTTCAACAAGTGGAATCAGTAACTAATGAGTAGGATAGAGGTTCAAGGAATTGGTTGAAGTCTTATAAAGTGCTATTTACAGTCAGTGTTAACCCAAGCATATTGAAAACAATAAATAATTCAACGTATAAATGAAATCACTATACTCTTAAATGTTCTTCTTTAACTCAAACCTGAGAGGCTTTTATCCTTGAGTTATTTGCAAGTAAAATAGCCATTATGTTAGACTTTGAAGTGTTTTGGTAGAAAACATGGTGAAAGATTTTGTGTGTATTAAAAATAATGTAATGTGTTGCATTTTCTTGTAATTGAAGAAGAAAAGCATATTTAAAAAGTTTAGAAATTTTTGTTTTGATACTTTTCAAATGACAAAGATGTCATCTACATAATCAAAATAACTCTCATTTTTTACTTTCAAACAATTTCAAGGCATTTAGTTCAAAATATCCTTTTGATCTGATAAAGAGAGTGCTAATACAATGTCTTCTTTAGTCATAATTATAACAAAGTGGATATTACACAAAGAAGAGTCGGTCAGGATATGAGTAATAATGGGTATTGACAGCCAACCTGCTTTTTCTTTTGATGATTTTAATTTTTGGGGAGTTAAGTAGAGAAAAGTAAGAATACCACCACCCACTTTGCTGCTACTCATCTAATAGCTTCTTATCTAATGGGAGGGATGTGCATTAGTTCTTTTATAACTGACTTAAACATCATCCACATTTTAGCATAATTATATGGTCATAATGTACCTTGTAACTATGTGGGCAAAGTTAAGAAAAAGTCAACTGTAGGTTTGCAGAAAATTCAGAAACCAATTAGAACTTGATATATGAGCTGGAAAGTTCCAAAGGTAAAACTGAAGAAAGTGTGGGTGGCAGGAGGAGGAAGGGTGACTCGAGGGGGTGTGAATCAGCAGAGGAGAAGAAGATGGTATGTGTAAACTGATAAAAAAAAAACCCACAGCATATTAAAATTTGAATAGAGAATGAAATCTTATCACTTAAAATGTTTTCCTGTTAGATGGTATGAGTCTGATTCTATGTGAATAATACATTATTATTTTTAGGCAGGACTATTTTTTTTTGCCTCATTTTATGGACACATTTTTTCTTAGTCAACAATCATGAATGAAAAAATCAGTCTTAGTTCAGAGAGACATGGGAATATCCACATTAGAAATCTAATGGTAGAGAATAATGTATTTTATTCTCTCTCCTTTTCTTTTTTGTATCAATAAAAGATTTGATCAAAATGTGATGCCTTTACTGAAATGACCAAAAAACGATGGGCCCTGATTCTAGTGATTATTGTAAACATTATATCTATTAAGCCTATCTCTTAGCTATGAAGAGATGTGAAGTTTTCAAAAATACACGGGCAATAAAAAAGAAGGGACCAGAGCTAGAACCCGGGAACCTAGGTCTTTTACTTATTTGTGTGGAGAGATTTTTGCCATCACTCATCCTTCTGTTGAATTGAGTTCTTTAAAAACAGAAATGCTTGTCTAGAGATGTTTTATTATTTGGTCTTACCCAGCAAATTGAAACGTAATGAATTTAGGATTCAATTATTTTGCTTTGCATTTACGTTTTCATCACAAAGAAAAGGTAGAGATACCGAGCTTGAGTCTCTCAATACCTTCTGTAGTTTAATGTGCTTTAAAATGATCATTCCATCAAAACTGTATACACGAAAGGCCGAATGAAAAGTAGAGGAAAAACAGTTATTTGTTTAAATCAGTTCAAATATCCAGCTGTTAGCATCATGAAGATGAGTGTTTTTAAACTCTGATCGACATGACTGTGGGATTGTCAGACTCCTTTTAATAAGAGCAGCCAGGCTGGAACAGACGAGGGTAGGTGGAGGGTGGCAAGGGAGGATTTTGCACACTCCTCAATTCCATAAGAGCCAGTGGGCTCTGGTTTGTTTAATAGGGTGGAGCCTCCTGGGTCCTATCTTTTGAAGAAAGAGTAGCAGGATTAAATAAATTGGTACAGACAATGTATTTAGATACATTTTTTGCACGTTTCTGCATATCTGAAATTCAACCAACACACCACATACTTTATCTAGCAGTTAAATATAGTTAAGATTTTCATGGGTTCTGTTTTGCAGATAAGAAAACAGTGGCACTGAGAGATAAAGTCTCACAAAGAATCAGAGGCTCAGCTGAACATAATTTTCAAGGCCATGCGTTGCAAATGCAGTGCTCCATCCACTCACTACCTTTTCGATTCACAGTTGTTTGTATTTGGTTTAATAGCAGTTTTCGGTAATGCCTCCTAAATGATTGAAATACAGTTTTTAAAACCTGAATTGTTACTACTGCATTGTTACCTTTGTCTTTATTAGTAAAACAATCTTTTTTTGTGTTTACTCTGTTAAGTGCTAATGTAAATAACAGCTTTTATTTAGCATATTTTTGCTGACTGTTTTTACACTTTTCTGCTACCTCTAGCCTAACCATATTTGTCTCATTCTTTTGCAAACCTTGGAATTCTAAATTAAATGAGGCTAGAATCTACTCGAAAAGGAATGGTTCCTCCTTGTTCCTGTTTTTCATTTCTAATGTAGAGCAGTCAACTCCCAACTTCTACTTTCTCTAATTTCATCCCTGCAGCACAAGCGCTTTGCAGCTTACACGGGAGTAATTTTACTATAATTAAAACGATCAAATATTTGCATTGTTTGCTGAGACAATAAGGGCACTCTGTGTAGACACGCATCAGTTTAACTTTTACAGGATATCAAAGAAAAACATGCCATCTTGATCATCTCCTGCCTGATACAGAACAGTTGCTTTTTGTTCTTGATATGATCATTTAAATATTTTTTTCCCTTCAGCCCTTCCTGTTGCTTTTTTAAAATTACACTTCTGATGATAATAAACTGTATGGTTCTAAGAAAAGTCATGATCTCCTCAAGCCTTTTGTTTCACCAAAGAGCGGCTGCAAGAGAAACATTCCCTGCCTCCCTTGTGGTACAGGGTTCACAGAGGACGTGAAGGGGCTTTCAACCTTCCCAACGCCTCCATCTGGGTTACAGCGTGTGGGAGTCCCCACCCCTTTCTTCTTCTTCTTCTTCTTCTTTTTTTTGGCATTTTTCAAATTTTATTTCAAGACCATATAGTTTTCATCTTCTTTTCTTTTTTAAAATTTCTTTATTGATTAAGGTATTACATATGTGTCCTTATCCCGCCATTACCCCCCCCCACCCCCCCTCATGCCCTCACCCCGCTGGTGTCTGTGTCCATTGGTTAGGCTTATATGCATGCATACAAGTCCTTTGGTTGATCTCTCCCCCTTACCCCCACCTTCCCCTACCTTCCCTCTGAGGTTTGACGGTCTACTGGAGAGCATTATGCTAAGTGAAATAAGCCAGTCAGAGAAAGATAAATATCACATGATTTCACTCATTTATGGAATATAATGAACAACATAAACTGATGAACAAAAACAGATCCAGAGACAGAGAAGCATCGATCAGACCATCCCCACCCCTTTCAAGTTAAAGCTGTCTCACAGGCCAAGTTAGTGCTGCAGTGGAGGCGTGGGTTCCGTGGGTTCCCTTGACTCCGCGAAGAGCAAAAGCAAATGTACAATCCTGAACACCCAGCGGCTGCGCTCTTCTGATCTGGGCATAAACTTTAGTGTCTGATTTAGGGCCCATAGTCACTAGAGAAAGAAGACCGCACCTGCTCTGTGGATGACGCGGTCTTCAGGTCGTCTCAACTCCAGAATAAACGAAAGGTAATTGTGTCAGTTCCTGAACATACAACGACCTCGTTTTCTTGAAGAATAAAAACAAAAGGCTACCAGATGATGAATCTAAAGGAATAGCTACAAAGAGTAAAGGTGAACCAAAGCGCAAGTGGAAAAGGTGACCTTTTTCCCTTTTCATCAGAAACATCAGGCAGGCTCCACCGGAGGTCTGATTTCTCAGCTCCCGCTCAGGGCCCGCTGCCCTGGCTCACACACAGGATACCTCTCCCAGGATGGGCGCTTAGTATTTAGGGGCTTGCTTCTCCCACTTCCTCCTAAGCCAGCCCATTGAACATTCATTCTTTCCCTCACTGCACAGTTGCCATTAAGGACAGGGCAACAGCCATCTCTAATTAGAGCTGTCTTGGCATTCCTCTTTCTCTTCAGCTCCTGTCATTTATTCATTTACTCACAAGAACAGTTACAAACAAGAGAAACAGATGTTGTTGAGTTCCTCACAGTGTGCAATTTTCTTTAGTTGAATCTCACCTATTTTCAAATGGGAACAAGATGTTCTTTCTGCTATGGATGTTCTTCTATTGCTCATTTCTAATGCCTATAGTTTTCCCAGACCTCAGTTCAATGGTGTTAAAAGTCATAAAATCCCCAGAAAACAATGTCTACTTGAGGAGACCTTCCTTTCATGAAGGTAAAAAGTAATTAGTAATGGATATTTATTCCTTAAGAGCAATTTAGACTTCTTAGGAAATAAAATTAATAATAGAAACAGAATTGTATAGCACAAAGAATCAGCAATTGTCAATTTCTTACCCTATAAACCTCATTTTTCAATAACTGCTATCCAATGTAATTTGATGGGTATTATCAACCTTTAGTTTTCTTTCCTACTGGTATCAGGTTTTCATGTAGTCATTCTGATCTTCCTGTTATTTGCAGGTTTGATAGCCAGAGGGGATGTATTGCCTCCAAAACATGAGAATTTTAGAGGAAGCACCCTAGGGTGCTCTTTCTTATTGTCTCCTTCAGTGACACATAGGTATTCAAATTTAATATAATAATCTAAGAAATAATAGAAATAACTGAAAGAAGAATACCCAAGAACATTCTAATAGCAATAGTTTGTTAAATACTATGCACAGATTCTGGACTAGATTCATTCATTCAACAAATATGTAGAAAATATACTGTTCTCCAGGAAGAGTTATAAACTCTTGGGATATAACAGTAAAACAAACAAAACGAAAACAAACAAACAAACAAAAACAGACAGAATTTCCTTCTAGCATGTTGTAGGTAATCAGCCTCTACAATGGCCCCCAATGGTCCCCACTTCCTGATTTTCACCTCCTCATGTAGAACCCTTCCCTTGACTGTGGGCTGGACCTAGTGACTTACTTTAAAAGAATATGGCAAAAGTATCACTTCAAAGATGAGGCACAAACATAATGTGGCTTCATCTTGGAATTCCCTTTCTTTTGCTTCTTTCTTAAGAAAGCCAGCTGCTCTATTGCAAGTTGCTTTATGAAAAGGTATATGCGGTGAAACTGAGGGAAGAATGCATTTCCAAGTCAAGCATAGAACTGAGGCCTCTGTCCAACAGTCCACAGGGAACTAAGTCCTGCTAACACTGCAGAGTGGACTTGGAAATGCATTCTTCCTTGAGCAAACACCTTCAGATGAGGGCGCAATCATGGCTGTAAGTTTAAGTGAAATCTCACAAGAGACTTTGAACCACAGCCCCTAGCTAAGCTATGACAGGAATCCTGATTCCAGACAGTGTGACAAAATAAATATTTGTTGTTTCAAGCCACTATGTTTTGGGGTAATTTGATATGATCCTATATAATAAAAGCCTAATATGCTAAGTGTCCAGTTGCCCGGTTGGCTGTTCAACCAATCAAAGTGTAATATGCTAATGAACGTAAGGCTGCTCAACCACTCGCTATGACGTGCACTGACCACCAGGGGGCAGAGAGCCGACCAGTTGACCAGTTGCTATGACGTGCACTGACCACCAGGGGCAGACGCTCTGGCCAGTAGGTTAGCTTGCTGCTTGGGTCTGGCCAATCCGGACTGAGCGAGATGGGCCAGACACATCCTTGAACCCTCCCAGGGTCCCTCCCCAGCTGGCCAACCTCCCATATCCCTCCCCGGCCCCAACCATGCACCCGTGGGGTCCCTCTCATAATCTGGGACCCCTCGGGGGATGTTGAAGAGCTGGTTTTAATCCGATCTTGCAGGCCAGGCCACTGGAACCCACTGGTGCACAAATTCGTGCACTGGGCCTCTAGTATGCAATAATAGATAATTAAAGAAGAGACATAGAAGAGAAAATAGGTAATAAAGAAGAGAGATAGGTAGGACTGGAAGGGTGATAGCATGGTCACAAAAGGACTCACTCAGTAGTGAACATGTAAGAAAAAAACCTGAAGGAAGTGAGAGGGTAACTATCAAGATATTCAGGGGAAGAAATTTCCAGGACAATGAAAGAAGTTCAAACTCCCTGAGGCAGAAGTAATTCTGTAAGATTAAGGAATGTAAGGATGCCAGTATGGCTAAAAAGGAACTAGTGAGAAAGAAATGATCAAAAAATGAGATCATAAAAGCAAGGAGAAGTCGTGTGTGTGTGTGTGTGTGTGTGTGTGTCTTCTTTTTTTTGGAGGAGACAGGTAGGCAGACATTTCAGGACTTGTGGTTCGTTGTAAAGACTGGATTTTTACCAAGGCAAGACGATAAATATTTTTATAGTTTTTAGTAAAGATTATATCACATGGGGTAGCCAATCAGAGGTCTAGTTAAGCAAAGAGATGCAATGCATATCAAATAAAATTTAATTTACTCTTTAGAACAACCCTAAGAGGCAGATATCATTAACTATACTTTAATGGCAAAGAAACAATTCAGAATAATAAAGGGGCCTGCCCAGGACCATGCAGCTCATTAAACAAAGAATTAGAATTTGAACTCATGTTCTTCTGTCTACAAATTGGAGTCATTATTTCAGAGTAATAATCAGCATTATCTGTCCCCTCACCCACCAAGCACCCATATGTAATACTGCCAACAATAAAATAAAATTAAAAAAAATAATAAGACAGAATACTGAAAGATATACAAGCTAAAAAAGAGAGAGACAAAGAGATAGGACAAGTGAGAAATTGGTGACATGGATGGAGGGAGGGGAATTACTTCATTATTCTCTGCAACAGAAACAGTGGAGAAGCACATGGTCAACCTCTTTTAAAGCCAGGAACATTATACATGAAGAAAACAGCACATGTCAGGTGACTTACCTACTAAAGTTACTGAAGTCAATAGAGGGGACAAAAATAGAACTCACTTCTTTGAACTTTCAATTTCTTGTTGAACCATCAGAGAACATTCCTTTCCTATTAGTTCACTTTTGTAAGTTATCTTGCTAATGAAAAGTGCCATTATTACCTTGGAGTTCTTCTTTTTTTTAAATTAAGACAAAAACATTTCTAAAACAATTATAATTGATTATGTCATCCTAGTACTTTCAGCTGCTGAAGTTCACCAAATTATAGTGCACTAATAAATGAAGATAGTACTTCATTAAAGACTTTAGACAGTTTCTGAAATAAGTTGAAATTAACAAAAGGATCTAAAGTATAAAATTCAAATCTTCTGTAAAGTTCTTTTCTACAAAACTGTTCAAAAGCCCAAATGATTTAATACAGCAGTAGATTAGTATGAATTAAAGCAACGCAAGTGAACTTTGCAATCAAAGAAATTAAGTTTTCACATATATTTGTATGTCCAGCCACTGTTAACTTTTTACACCATTTATTTTAGCTGATAAAATTATATCTGTGTAAGAACATGGAAAAAATAATCTCTTAGCTCTCTTGAATCTATGCTATTTCTCTGAGAAAACATTGTTATTAGATGGATGAATATATTTTCTTTTATTAGAGAAGACTCCCAGTCAAGTAATCATAGTAGGTACATGCCCTGTTTGTAGTTCTCAACATCCATTGCTTTGAATTCTTGCAAACAATGCTAAAAATATATTTAGCCCTGTTTAGACAAATGAGGATCAGAGAAAATGAGAAAATGCTCACATAACTAGTAAATGGGAAAGCCAGGATTTCTACCCTGATGACTTAGTCTCCTATATCCACATACTTCAACTAAGGGTTTAGATAGCGAATAAGAATTTTGGGTCATTTCCTATTTATTTTGTTTATTTGTTTGTTTTGTGTGTATATGTGAATAAGAGAGAGAGAGAAAGTTCAAAATATTTGAATTTTTTAAATAATTGTTTGTTAATGTCTTCTCTTTCTCAGGAATAAAACACAAAGGAGAACCCAAAAGATGCTGCCTGAAGCTATCATTCTGGGTTTTTCAGCTCAGCCTGCCATGGAATTTTGGGGTGTGTGTGTGTGTGTGTGTGTGTGTGTATACAAATTTATATGTATGTATATTTATATATGTAAATTTGTGTATGTAGATTTGTATATGTCATTATTTTACAAGTTTTATGTTATATATATGTGTTATATATTTTTTTATAATGGAAAACTTTTGGGGGAAATATATATATTTCTGTATATACTAGTATATACATATATATCACTTATTTTTATATCTATTCCCCAATGTTTTCCATTGCTTAACTCCCATAGTTTACCTATCCTCTGAGTACCACCCAGTTGAGGATCTTATTCCAAGACAAAGTAAAAGAAGCCTTATTTTTTAAGCACATTAGAAAGCTTGCTAGCTTACTCCCTTCTCCAGCCACTCCCATGGAGCTGACATGAAATCAATGCCAAAAGCGACCTGATAGCACCAGAAACTTCTTCTAGTTTGTAAGGTGATGAACATACACTTATTCATTCAGAAATATTTGTTTAGTATCTACTATGTTCCAGGCCCTGTTATAGACGTCAGTCAAAGGTTGTCTTATTATAAAGTGACTATTACTTTTAAAGTTAGTTTAAAATCTCTTTATCACCAACACATGCCAACCTTGATATTTATTGAGAGCAGGGTGAAATTGGGAGGAGAGTAGGCAATTTTGACTTATAAAATCTTTAAAATCTCACTCTCTCTCTGAGTTGGACTTGACTTGAGCCAATTTCAGATTAATGTAGTATATTTAAAATATGTACAAACATTATCCTTAAAATTCTGGCAGTTAACAGTTTCATCCTTCTTTTACATTTTCTCAGAAAGTAAGGGGCAATGACTACTGAGGTGTTAAGTCCCGGAAAATTAACCTCCCTGATTTGTGTGTACTTTTCTCCCAAGCTTCTTTTTGGTCTACAGCATTCCTTAGATTGATTCTCACTTAGCTACAGACAATAATCAATCGCTCTTTTTTGTTTACTTCTTACTTCTCAGGAAGCTTCATTTTCTGAGCAGAGTTGTCTAGGAAGCCAATAAGCCCCATTACAAGAAGAAAATGAATCCTCTCTTGAATGGAAAAGGCTTAACCTAACTGCCATTACATTGGTTACACAGCAGTTTAGAAGGACAGCATACAAAGCCCTGAAAGGCACGTATGGACTGATATAGTACAAGAAGGATGAAATTAATTCTGTTCCTTGAGAAGACTTCGCAGAAATTGTTATTTCGACCTGAAATAGTTTGATTCCCTGTCCAACTTGTGTCAGTTACTTTTGCAGTCTCTCCTGGCCCTCCTTCACACTCAGTTAATAACCACTGTCTCTCTGTTCCGTCATTCCTTGTACCCATATTATTTACATGTTTATTATCCCCTATGAACATTCTATTGAAAGAACCATGTAGTTCAACATTATGCCACAGAGGTTTGTGAAAGCAAGTATGAGAGGATACAAAGGAGAAGGCTTAGACAGTGGTTCTCAACCTTCTGGCCCTTTAAATACAGTTCCTCATGTTGTGACCCAACCATAAAATTATTTTTGTTGCTACTTCATAACTGTAATGTTGCTACTGTTATGAATCGTAATGTAAATATCTGATATGCAGGATGGTCTTAGGCGACCCTGTGAAAGGGTCGTTCGACCGCCTTTTTGGGGTCGCGACCCACAGGTTGAGA
>NW_005871070.1:9916227-9942552 GCF_000147115.1 Myotis lucifugus | reverse complement strand
AAAAATAAAAATGCTTCTCCCTTTTGATCTACGATGAGTAGTATATTATGAGGGA
Source organism: Myotis lucifugus (assembly GCF_000147115.1). Lineage (NCBI taxonomy): Eukaryota > Metazoa > Chordata > Mammalia > Chiroptera > Vespertilionidae > Myotis > Myotis lucifugus. The sequence continues at coordinate 9,942,497 of NW_005871070.1, read as the reverse complement.
GAGGGCAGCACTGAAAAATGTTAGGTAAATTTAAACAAAGCCTGTTTCATTAAAAATTCACAACAAATTTGAAAAGTAAAAAATAGCTTAACACATTTGGTTGGAATAAAAATGATGCCTTCTGTAACTATACTGGAAATTTACATTGTAAAGTTTATTCTCCTGTTTGGATAGGAATAACATATTTTGACCTATCAGAAATAATTTATCAAATAGAGGCTACAGTGACTGAAACATTAATTATTGGTACAGTCACAGGGAGCATGACTCCTGTTCTCCCATCTATTTACCCATTCACTTATGTGTAATAGATTGAATGCATTAATGGATTCTCTCCCGTTTGGGCGCCCCCAGACTTTTCTCTGTTCAGCTCATTAGGTTGCTTCCCCAATTCACTTACAGCCAAATCTACAATCCAATGGGAATCTTATCCATCAGAAGCCTGAAAACTAATTTTGTAATGTACATTCTGAAGTGTCCCACATTTAAGACATTCACAATTATTTTAATGTCTATGCAATTTTTGCTTTTATTATAAAATCTGCATTCTATGTATCTTTTTATTTATCAACTATATCATTCATGTATTTACTTTTCTTCCAACTAGAGTGTGTTACAGTCTATTTCTACTTGACATGTGCTGATAGTACAGAATGCAACACTAGATAATGGGACAAAATGAAGGAAAAAACTGGCAGTTATCCAGATATTTTGATTTCTCTGGGATGTTAGTCTATATAATTGAATCTCTACAGTTTTATTTTTTTGAACTTGATTTATATGGTTCCATCATCTGCTAATTGTTAAGCTGATAATCATCCTTTATTTTAAAGCCACTAAGCACTGGGTTTCATTTTTATGAGGATAAATTGTGATAGTTTATAATGTTTAAACAGTGACAAAATAACTGAAGGTGACATTAAAAGAATCAAAACCCTGGAAAAGCTATTAACAATTTAGTTTTTTCAATGCATCTGGGAATATTAATACTACTTTCCTAAGATAATTTGTGGATGTGCTTAGTAATATGAAAATACCTCAGATGCCGGTATGTGTCTTTGCTGTGTTTTTGACCCTATCATCTGACATTGTTAACACAAGCATAGGTCTTTCTTAAGCCCTTAAATAGATTATTATATCAGTCTATTTATATAGAGGTTGATTACTTTAATCAATAAAAACAAAGTGAGTAGAAAGAGTTAATACAAAATCCCATGGACCAACAAACTTTCAAATCACTTAGTGATTCTGAGAGAAGAAAAAAGTGATTTAAGTTCTAGTTTTGGAAACTATTAATACAATAAAAAAAAGTAAAACTTTTATTTTGGACAAGACATTTCACATCTGTGGGCCTCAACTTTTTAAGGTGTGTCATGATGTGTTGTGTTATAAATTTTTTAAGGTTACTTCTGGGTCTAAAATTATTTGTATATTATATTATATTATATTATATTATATTATATTATATTATATTAATTATATTATAGTAATTATATTATTATATATTTTATTATATTTTATTATATCATATCATATCATATCATATCATATCATATCATACTGTACTTACAATTCAGTCATTCAGGAAACAATGGGGTTGTTTTGAACTGCACATGACTATACTTAAGCAAATTTTGAAATTTCATGTAAGAGCATCAACAGCAAACTTGAATTTAACAATATTTAAATAAGCTGCATTGCCAACAACTTTCCATAATTATCTGACATGACCCTCTGAAAAAGTCTTATGAAATACACTAGAGGCCCAGTGCATGAAATTTGTACATGGGGGGGATCCTCACCCTGGCCTGCACCCTCTCCAATACGGGACCCCTCAGGGGTTGTCCGACTGACTCTCACAGTTCGGGACCGCTGGCTCTTAACCGTTCACCTGCCTGCCTGCCTGGTTGCCCCTAACCCCTCTGCCTGCCTACCTGCCTGATCGCTCCTAACCACCTCTGACTGCCTGCCTGATCACCCCTAACCACCTCTGTCTGCCTGCCTGATCTCCCCTAACTGCTCCCCTGCTGGCCTGATCACCCCTAACCACCTCTGCCTCGCCCCATACCCGGGACCCAGGATTCCCTCCTCTGGCTGGTCGCAGGCACCTGGGACCTGGGCTTCTCTCCCTCTGGCCGGCTGCAGGCACCAAGAATCCAGGCCAGCTTTGCCTGGGCCTGCCGTGGCTGCAGGGGACCATGGGCATGCTGCTTCATCTGGGCCGCAGCCACAGGGGCCCAGGACCGCAGGGCGGGCAGCTTGTCCCTCTCCCGGGCCTCAGCCTAGCTGGTCCCCATTCCTCTCTCACGAGCTCATTTGTGACTGGCTGGTTCCCATTCCTCTCTCGCAACTCATTTGTGCCTGGCTGGTCCCCATACCGCTCTCACGAGCTCATTTGTGTCTGGATGGTCCGCATTCCTCTCTCCCCAGTGTTGAGTATCTGAGCTGGTATGGCGTGACGGTGTGAGGGTGTGACAACCATTTGCATATTAGATCTTTATTATATAGGATATCCTGCTACTATCCACAATGGTATAGATAAGGAAACAAAGGCATTGGGAGGTTAGATAACTTTGTCGATTAATGAGGAGCCATGATTTGAATTGTGGCCTCAGTCTTCCAAGTTTTGATATGGTCTGCTTCTTGGATCACAAGATACTGCTTGAGACAGTCTGTTCTTGGATCCCACTGTTTCAAGATCCACCAACCAGGCGTCATCACTGTGAAATCATCCTTTCCATGGAGAGGATCTTTGTCTGACTTCATGGTATTGAAATACTCTACTTCTGAATTTAAAGAGGCCAGGCCATAGAGCAGCATCTCATTCCAGATTTTATAAGTGACAGGCTTCAAATTCTCAGATGCAGAAGCTGACTTTGGTGCTCTATCATGCAGAAAAGGTCAAAGCAAAGAAAATACATTTTAGTTCCTAGAGATAGTTTTCTTTTTTTCTTCTTTTAATTTTTAATTTTTTTTCTTTATTGATTAAGGTATTACATATGTGTCCTTATCCCCCCACCCCCCCACACACACACACACTCATGCCCTCAGCTCCCTGGTGTCCGTGTCCATTGGTTATGCTTAAATGCATGCATACAAGTCCTTTAGTTGATCTCTCCCCCTTACCTTTACCCTCCCCTACTTTCCCTCTGAGGTTTGATGGTCTGTTTGATGCTTCTCTGTCTCTGGATCTGTTTTTGTTCATCAGTTTATGTTGTTCATTATATTCCACAAATGACTGAGATCATGTGATATTTATCTTTCTCTGACTGGCTTAAAGTTTCATTTAAAAGCCTAAAGTTATGGATAATTTCCACTTTCAAATACCAGTGTCTTCATTCTTTGATTGTTTTGAAAATAATATATTGCTAATATTTTTACCTCCTTATAATTAATTCTCTGCTTCCCAAATATTTTCTTTCCTGGGTTTTGGTTTGAGGCTGAATTATGGAGTTTATAAATTACAATTGGGGAAGCAGGGTTAAAGCTCAGCATTAAATGAAGAAAAACATCACAAAACTTGTCAATTTAAACATATTGAGTACTTTATATTGATGATCTAAATATACATGTAATTACTGCTTTAATTATACCTGTGATTACCACTTAATTTACAATACATTATTACCATGGAAATAAGAAATTTTAATTAATTTTTTTATTAAATTTCCTTCCTTTCATAGATTTTTTTAAAGCAACATGTTTAAGAAAATGCCACCTCCATTGTGGCATTTATATATTTGTATACATAAGGATCATTTAGATTCCATCTAATGCAATAGTGAAGTAAGTTTTCAGCTGTTTAAAGAATTGTTGTAATTTTCACACTAGATTTAATATTAATTTTTTCTTTCTAATGTAAACATTGAGAAATATCTCTGCAAGGTCATATTTTTTTTCTATACCATGATGAAAAGGTCTAGCATTTAGAAATGCTTTCAGGTGAACTTCTATATGACACATAATTAGTTATATTTTCCAACAAGATAGCAGTATTTATGAAGGGTAATATGCCATTAGACATATTTCTTTTTTAAAATTATTTATTTATTTATTTATTTTTAAATTAATCTTCATTGTTAAGATTATTACAGATGCCCCTCTTTTTCCCCCCATAGCTCCCCTCCACTGGATTCCCACCCCACCTCAGGCCCTCGCCACCCTATTTTCTGTGTCCATAGGTAATGCATACATGCATATAAGATCTTTGTCTAATCTCTTCCCGCACCCCCCACAACCCCTTTCCTCTGAGAATCGTCAGACTGTTCCATTTCCATGCCCCTGATTCTATTTCATTCACCAGTTTATTCTGTTCATCAGATTTTTTATTCATTTGATTTTTAGATTCAATTGTTGATAGGTATGTATTTGTTGTCACTTTGTTGTTCATATTTTTTATCTTTACCTTTTTCTTCTTCTTCCTCATCTTAAAGAATACCCTTCAGCATTTCATATAATACTGGTTTGGTGGTGATGAACTCCTTTAGCTTTTTCTTGCCTGTGAAGCTCTTTATCTGACCTTCAATTCTAAATGATAGCTTTGCTGGGTAGAGTAATCTTGGTTGTAGTGATGAATTCTTGCTATTCATCACTTTGAATATTTCTTGCCATTGCCTTCTGGCCTGTATAGTTTCTGTTGAGAAATCAGCTGGGAGTGGTATGGGCACTCCCTTGTAGGTAACTAACTGTTTTTATCTTGTTGCTTTTAAGATTCTCTCTTTGTCTTTTGCCCTTGGCATTTTAATTATGATGTGTCTTGGTGTGGTCCTCTTTGGATTCCTCTTGTTTGGGACTTTCTGTGCTTCCTGGACTTTCACCAGGTAGGGGAAGTTTTCTATCATTATTTCTTTCACCAGGTAAGGGAAGTTTTCTGTCATTATTTCTTCAAATAGGTTTTCAATATCTTGCTATCTCTCTTCTTCTGGCACCCCCATAATTTGGATGTTGATATGCTTGAAGTTGTCCCAGAAGCTCCTTACATATTTTTGGATTCTTTTTTCTTTTTGCTCTTCTGGTGGGGTGTTTTTTGCTTCCTCATATTTCAAATCATTGATTTGATTCTTGGGATCCTCTTGTCTACTGTTGAATCCCTGTATATTATTCTTTATTTCAGTCAGTGTATGCTTAATTTCTGACTGGTCCTTTTCCATTTTTTTTGTGTATTCTCACTAAGATCCTTGAAAGTTTCACTTAGTTCCTCGGAGGTTTCTAGAAGGTTCTTGAGTAACCTTATCACTGTGGGTTTGAACTCTATGTCCAGTAGTTTGCTTTCTTCCATTTCTTTTATTTGTGGCATGTTTCTTTGTCTCTGCATTTTGGCAGCTTCCCTGTGTTTGTCTCTATGTATTGGATAGCTGCTAAATCTTATTGAGTTGATAGAGTGGCCTTGTGTAGTAGGTGTCCTATAGGGCCCAGTGGCTCAGCCTCCCCAGTCACCTGAGGTGGACACTATTGGTGCACCCCTTTGTGGGCTGTGTGCATAGTTTTGATGTAGTTGAGCCTTGATTGCTATTGGTGTCAGTGGGAGGAATTGACCTCAAGGCCAATTGAGGACCAGTTGCGACTGCAGTGGGAGAGCTGCTGTGCAAGAGACACCCTTATGGAGCAAGACTTGCTTCAGTGGGGCTTTGGTGCTCACTGAGTCTGCCCCTTGAGTGTGTCACTTATGGATGTGAAGAGTTGTAATCTGGTATGGGTTTATACTGACCACTGGGTACACTGGCTCTTGGGTCTCCAGGGATGTGCAAAGTCAGCCACTGCCTGGAGCCACCCAGCAGGAGGCACAGAGAGATCTTCAGATTTCTCTTCTTTGTTTGGGGTTTGGAAGTGTCCAGATGAGGCCCAGCTGTGAAGCAAGGCAGGCTAGTGCTGATGCTGGGTCTTGGGCCTTTTATTGATAGGTTTGGGGCTCCCTGACCCAGCTACAGTTTATTTGACAGATTCTTAGCCTGATAAAGAACAGACCATTCATATGCAAAAGCTGCTGTGCCCAGCTTGGGTGAGGTTGTAAATTGGGAGGGGCAGTGTCTCAGGGAATCACCAGGGCTGAGCAAACAGAAATGGCTACCAGTCAGCCTTGTACTGGGGAGGTCCCAGCACAAGAACAATGACCATTGTGAGCACCTCAGTCTGGAAGAAAGCCGCCCCCGCATTCCTGCCCTGATGTCAGAAAGTCCAGTTTCTCCCTGTATGTGACTGGGTCCCCCAGAGCCTCACTCGGCACTGGAGCTCAGAGGAAGTGGGAGCTTGTAAGTTCAGTTCATGGTGCTGGCCTTTTAAGAGGAACAGCTAGGTCTCCAGTAGCCTGTGTGTCACTCAGCCCCAATCCGCATGGGTTTTTACAGTCCATAGTTCTTATTGCCCGTAGGGACTTCTTTCCCCAGCTCTGGAACCCTGGGCTGGGGGTCTGGCGTGGGGCTGGGACCCCTCAGTCCTCCAGGCGGCCTCTGCAGAGGTGATCTCCCTCCTGATTAAAAAAGCGGCACACGTGGTTGCCAGACCAGCCTGTTCCGCACCTCCACACCTCCTACCAGTCTCAGTGTGCTTTCTTTTTTACTGTTCTAGTTGTAATACTTCCATTCAGCCAGTTTTCCGGTTGTTCTGGATGATAGTTGTTCTGTATTTTAGTTGTAATTTTGATGTGGTTGTGGGAGGCAGCGAGTACAGGCGTTTACCTATGCCGCCATCTTGGTTCTCTTAGACATATTTCTTATGCTCTCATTTTTTAAGCTCATTTAGAAGTAGGTATTTTCCCCACCCCACCATCTGTTTTCTGACTTCATAAGAACCAAATATCTCATAGAGCTTGTTTTATTAATGAATATATATATTCATTTGAAATAACTCCTGTTATTTTTTTTAATATCTAATTTTCCCCCTCAATAATGAAAACTAAATTTTGTTCAAACTTCTAAGGTCAAAAGCAAGCAGAGTCCAGCTCTTTGGTGAGATCTTGCAGAAGTGTGACACAGACACTACTAGGGAACAAGCCACTGTAGTCCTTGTATTTGACTCTGTTCCACGGCTTAAGTCCTTTTAAGTGATTTTTTTCTCTATTTTCCTTCACGTTTATGGTGCAAAGATAAGGCTACAACGGGATGCTGTTACCTTTACCTCTGGTCACTGGAGGGAGACTCACCTCTTTGATTGTAATGGAAAGACTGAGGCTGTAATCATTGTTTCTGTTAACCTTATTCTTTACAATTCACATGTTCTTCTCCTTTCCTGACTGTTGCCACCTTACTCTCTCCAGGAATGCAGTGCTGTCCTTCCTGCTCTGACTTTGGCTGCTTTCCCAATAGGAGAAGATAGAATTAGTACCAGCTTCCTGAGGAGGAAAAGGGGGGGGGGACCTCAGCAGGGTGCTTCCTTAGTTTCTTCAACCCCTGCTGGGGAGTATTCACAAAGGCTCCCCTGGAACCAGCTAACATTGTATTTTGTGATAAGTAATACCAGTGCCTCTGTATCCATGTATAGCCAACCTAAGGGAACTAATACACAAATATTAATTATTTGGAGGTAACAATATGTGTACAGCATTTGATCTGCATGTACAACTCCCGTTGATATTCCATTAAGAAAACAAACACACATTCACAGTCAGTGTTGGCCCAACTTATTTTTAAAGAAGTGTGGGTGTCTTCTAAGGGGAAAGGTATAAAGAACCACTGCTTAATAAAATCACATGCCTGCGTATAATTTTAATAGTTGGAGTTAGAATATAGCTTTTTCTTTGCATGCTATTAATGGGGAAGAATGCTAAATTACTACTTTTTCTATGTAGGCAAAATCTTTAAATTAAATGAATAAATTTGATCAGATTTTGCTTATACATTCTGGATCTGCAGAGCAATCAAGAGATAAGAAAGTGGCCCACCCGGCATGGCTCCATGGTTGAGCGTTTTCTATGAACCAGGAGGTTAAGGTGCGATTCCTAATCAGGTCATATGTCTGAGTTTCAGGCTCCATCCCTGGCGGCGGGGGGGGGTTGGCGGGGGAGGGGGGTATGCATGAGGCAACATGAGGCAACAGATAATTATTATCTCTCATTTTGATCGCTCTCTCTCTCTCTCTCTCTCTCATTTTCTCTCTGAAAACAATAAAATATATTTTTTAAAAGAGGTAAGAAAGTGAGTTATAAGATCATTATTCCATATTATTAGAGGTCAAATCAAAGGAAGAAGGTTTTATGTACTTTTTCCAAGGGTGTGGGGTGACTTTGTTTTCTAAATGGTATAGATTATTTTATATCTGTCCAAGCTTTACTTTGTGGGGATAGTCAATGGGATTTCTAAGTATAGTGCAGTCATATAGTCTGCCTCTCTGTTAGCACTGGTAGATTCTCCTCCAGACTCGCCACTAGATAGGTATGCAGTAGATTTTACATCTCCGTTTCAGTACAATCCATGCTGACACATCTTTTCTCTGGAGAGAAGAGTGTGGCCTGATGGTAGCAGCACACACTTCAAGAGCCAGGATTTACCGAGTTCTAATCTCAACATCAGGTTCCTCAGTGACTTTAGGCAAGTCACTTTTTTATCCCTTAGGTTCCAAATCTGTAAAGGAAAGACCATAATGCAATGGTAGTGTGAGCAGTGTTGGTAAAGTGTTACAGTAATTCTAAATATTATTATCATTACTTTCACACAGTTGGTCCATTTGAGCAACCTCCCATGAATTTAAGCATGCTAGTTCATCAAACTATAAATACGCATGGCATGTATTTTCTGCAATCAGGTATATGCCAACAATCTTATAAACTTATAAACAGACCACAGTCTAAAAATGTATTAAGGTCACATTTTTAGTTTGAGATATATTTTCCTATAGAAACAGTCTCACTAATTATCTAGGCACTCCTATAATGCCTTATCCATCTGGTGACATGCATTTGCAATAAAAATATTGGAAAATTGTAGGGCATGGCTATAGGGTTAAACCTCGGACTGACCTGTTGGCAAAGCCACAAACAAGTCCCAGGTTAGAGGGCACAGTCCTCTTAGCATAATTAGGCTTGACCTTATGATGCTCCCTAGATCTTATCTGGGTAGCTAATGGGCTGTGGGAGGTGCAGCAAGTGCTGCCCAAACTCACAAGAACATTGTAACTATGGTGACCACTACCTTGTTTACCTCTGGCTATAAAATAAAGGCTCAGCTTGCCTCTGGATCTCCCTCTGTGGCCTCAGCCAGGCACAGGAAGATCCACCTAGACCAGTGGTTGGCAAACTGCAGTTGGCAAGCCACATGCGGCTCCGTGGCCCCTTGAGTGTGGCTCTTCCACAAAATACCACGTGCTGGCACGCATGTACAGTGCGATTGAAACTTCGTGGCCCATGCGCAGAAGTTGGTATTTTGTGGAAGAGCCACACTCAAGAGGCCAAAGAGCCACATGTGGCTCACGAGCTGCAGTTTGCTGACCACTGATAGACCCAGCTTATTCTCTTTGTCTGTCATTTCTCCGTCCTTCACCGCCCTCTCTCAGGCTTGTGGAATCCTTGGCTGAGCTGGCTCGGCCCAGCAAATGATAATGGTTTTATTTTTTAAATATATTTTTATTGATTTCAGAGAGAAAGGAAGAGGGAGAGAGAGATAGAATCATCAATGATGAGATAATCATTGATCGGCTGCCTCTTGCATACCCCCCACCTGGGATGAACCCGCAACCGGGCATGTGCCCGTGACTGGAATCGAACCTGGGACTCTTCAGCCTGCAGGCTGACACTCTATCCCCTAAGCCAAACTGGCTAGGGCGATATTGGTTTTATTGCAAAGAAAAGATGATAAATTATTTTTACATTTCATGCTTAATAAGAATGAGAAAATATCTAAAGAAACATTACGATTTTCTTTTCTTTTTTAAAAAAATATATTTTATTGATTTTTTACAGAGAGGAAGGGAGAGAGATAGAGAGTTAGAAACATTGACCAGCTGCCTCCTGCACATCTCCCACTGGAGATGTGCCCGCAACCCAGGTACATGCCCTTGACCGGAATCGAACCTGGGACCTTTCAGTTCGCAGGCCGACACTCTATCCACTGAGCCAAACCGGTTTCAGCAACATTACAATTTTCAAGAGGCTACCTGAAGACACTGGTACAGAAATCATTCATTCAACATTTACTTCTTTGTTTATTATTTAAGAATAATATTTGAGTATATCCCTGTGTGAGACATTCTAGGTGCTGAGAACACAGCGGTGGCCGAAACACAAAACAAAACAGTATTCTCAAAGCAGGAGAAAGATGACAAGCAAACAAATATATATTATTTCAGATGAATCAAGTGTTATGAAAAATAACTAAGTGAGGTAAGGGTTGGGTGATTGAGAGCTGAGGGTGTGTTTCCCATGGGGTATGACAGAAGCCTGCAATTAGGTGATATTTAATTGTAAACCTGAAAGCAGTTGGAAAGCCAGGCATGTGGCTCTCTGACAGGAGAACATTCCAGGCAGGGGGAAGAGCAAGTGCAAACGCTCTACGATGAAAGTGTGTTTGGCATGTCTGAGGAACAGCAAAGAGGTCGCTGTGGCTGCAACACACTTTATATAGGGTTAGTGATGGTAGATAATGTTGGCGAAATTACAGAGTGTCTGATCACACAGGGCCTTCAGACTGGGGTAAACTCTGCATGTTTCATGCTGTGTAAAATGTCAAGCAAAAGGAAGATTTAGAGTCTAGGATTATCCTCTGATATTTTTCATTCTGGCAGTTTTTCAGGGGAACTGATTGCAATGGAGGGTGGTAGGCTGAATAATGGTACCATGTCCTAGTCTCCAGAACCTGTGAATGTTACTTTACACGCCAAAAGGGACTTTGCAGATGTGGTGAAGGATTTTGAGGTAAGCCGATTGTCCTGGATCAACAGGGTGGGCTGATTTACTCACCACAGTCCCCAGAGGAGGGCAGAAGGAGGTCAGAGTGAGTATGACTAGTAGATGATGTGACCGTGGGGAAAGAAGTTGGAGTGATGCAAGGAAGGGGTCATGAGCCAAGGAATCCATGTGCCTCTAGAAGCAGAAAACACAAGGACAAGGATTGCTCTTTCAGAGACTCTGGAAGTAACCAGCCCTACAGACACCTTAACGTTAGCCCAGTGAGAGTAATTGCAGACTTCTGCCCTTCTGAACTATAAGAAAATAAATTTATATTGCATTAAGCCCCCAAGTTTGTGGTCATTTATTAGAGCAAATGAGTACAGGGTACAGAATATGAGGTTAGCTAAATGGCTGGACTCTGGGGAAAAGGATGGGGCTGATTGGTACTAGAGCAACGATGACGGAGGTGGTGAGAAATATTAATTAAGGTTAGGAATTTGTTTTGGAGTGTGTGCTAATATGATTTGCTTGTGTATTGCATGACTTACCTGGGAGAAAAGTGATAGGGAAGAAGCGACAGAAGATTTGAGTGGAAGAAAACTGTTTTTATATGGGGTGAAAAGGGAGAAGCAAAAGGTGTGTTTAGGGGATAGGTGTATATATATATATATATGATATACACCTATCCCCTAAACACACCTTTTGTGTAAACATATATATATATGTTTTTTATTTTTATTTTTCCAGATCCAACATGCTTTTGCTCAATTGCTGAAAGGTGTACTCGAAAACACCCCTTAACATATTTTATTTCCACACTAACATTCTGACAGGTAGATAGGTAAGTGGTAGTAGTAACAACTAGGTGATGGGAACAGGACTTTTACCCCTATTATATAGATGAGAATATTAAAGCTAAAGAGTGATAAGGCAATACATTTATAACATTGCCACCATTAAAAAAAATCAACCTAGCCCTGCTGGCGTGGCTCAGTGGTTGAGCATCAACCTATGAACCAGGAGGTCACGGTTCAATTCCTGGCTAGGGCTATGCCCGGGTGAGGCTTGATTCACAGGGTGGGCATGTGGGAGGCAGCTGATCAATGATTCTCTCTCATCATTGACCTCTCTCCCTCCTTTCCTTTCAGAAATCAATAAAAATATATATTTTTAAAAAACCAACCCAATATTCTGGTTTAATATAACATACATGAAATCTACTGTGTTGTTTTTTTTAAAGGAAGTTTTCCCCTCCTACTGCTTCTTTTTAAAAAAAATATTTTTATTTATTCATTCATTTATTTTTTGTTAATCCTCACTGGAGAATATTTTTCCACTGATTTTTAGAGAGAGTGGAAGGGAGGGAACAAGAGGAGAGAGAGAGAGTGAAACATCGATGTGAGAAAGACACATAGATTGGTTGTTTCCTACAACCCAACCGGGGATGAAACCTGTAACCCAGGTACATGCCCTTGATCAGGAATTGAATCCCTGACCCTCCAGTGCACTGGCCAATGCTCTAATCATTGAGAAACACTGACCAGGGCAAAATCTACCTTTTTAAAGATGCCATATGCTCCTCTAGATTGATAGTATCTTAACACAGAGTAGGACAAAAGTAGGTTTACAGTTGTTCTGTATGAAAAATAATGCAATAATTAATAAATAATACCAGAATAAAATGGGTTTCACATACAACTGTAAACTTACTTTTGCACCAACCTGTATTTTTCTCTGGATTTTTGTTGTACAAGAGTCTGAGTCAAGTGAAAAACTTGAAATTCAAGTTTGACATATCATGTAATGTTTTACTTTGAAACATCATGAATATTTACTAAAATTTTTTAAAATTTATTGGAGTGAAATTGGTTAATACAATTATATAGATTTCAAGTGTACAGTTCTATAATACATCATCTATATATTGCATTGTGTATTCACCACCCAAAGTCAAATTTCCTTCCATCACCATGTATTTTACCCCATTTACCCTTTTCTACATCACCCAACCACTTTCTCTCTGATAATGAATGGTTTTAACCTGCAGCCAATAAAATAAAAGGGGGGGCATAAAACAACCATCAGAAAAAAACATGTTTAAGTATCACTTCCCAGTGAAAAAGTGATTTAAAAATGCATTAAGATGATAAATTGATTTACAGATATGTGGTAAAAGCTCTACAAAGCAACTTTGTGCCTAATTTGCTATTAAAAATCCAATTCTAGCCGAAACCGGTTTGACTTGGTGGATGGAGCGTCTGCTTGAGAACTGGAGGGTCCCAGGTTCGATTCCGGTCGAGGGCATGTGCTTGGGTTGCGGGCACGTCCCCAGTGGGAGATGTGCAGGAGGCAGCTGATCGGTGTTTCTCTCTCATCGATGTTTCTAACTCTCTATCTCTCTCCCTTCCTCTCTGTAAAAAATCAATGAAATATATTTTAAAAAAAATCCAATTCTATATGTTTTTTCCTTGATGCCCCAAACTCCAAACCTGGTTTATAGCCTGGATTTTTTAAAAATATATTTTATTGATTTTTACAGAAAGGAAGGGAGAGGGATAGGGAGTTCGAAACATCGATGAGAGAAAAACATCGATCAGCTGCCTCCTGCACACCCCCTACTGGGGATGTGGCTGCAACCAAGGTACATGCCCTTGACCGGAATCAAACCTGGGACCTTTCAGTCTGCAGGCCGACGCTCTATCCACTGAGCCAAACCGGTTAGGGCAGCCTGGATTGTTTTTTAAAGTTTATCAAATACTTCCTGCATGCTAAATATCACATTAAGCAATATATGTGGAATGGCTCACTTAATTCTCAGAAATGTTTACAGTTATAATATTACCACTTTGCTTACTATTGCTGCAGAATTCGTAGCACTTGTGTCAATGAATAGTCTCACAAATTTTTCTAGGTAATTAGTTTCATGGAACATTAAATGGTTGACATTATCCAATTAATGAGTTTAATTAATATGAAGAGACATTCATTTAGTTGATTATATGTGCAGTTGGAAACTGCCCTACTTTAACTATAATGTTGAATTTCCAACTTTGTTTGTCAGTTGGTTCTCAAATGCCAAATACATGGTGAATCTCTGTGTTTTAGCTACTCAATTCTAACTTGGGTTCCCTGACATTTCTATACTTCCTGCTCTTGCACTATCTTCGACATAATAGACTTTGTTCACCCTGCAGTATAGTTATCTATTTGAAATATGTGACTCATATCTTGCAAAATTCACTACCACATTGCTGGGAAGGGGCTTCTTATTTCCTTTCATTATTTTCTTCAGTCATCAATCACCGTACCCCTCTTGTCACCCACCAATGTAATTTTTAGTTTTTCCCCCTATTTTATTTCATGTAATGCAGTCATCTCCCACTGATATGCAAACAGGGCCTCTCACAAGGGCCACTACTGAAGTGTTATTCCATTTAATCTATACCATTGCATTATATACACACCATTCCTACAACCTAGAACATCAAAACTTCTGCAATATATCTGAAATAAACATACTGCTTAACCTATATATTAACAACTTTGATATTGGAAGTGTAATCAGCCTCAAAGCAGGGTTGTTTTTTGCAATTAAAGCTCTAATTTATAATCATATATTCACTGGAAAACTTTGTAGCTATAAAGATGAGAGAGAGAAAGAGAGAGAGAAATAGAGAGAGAATGGATATTACTAGAAGAGTTCATATTAGGACACAGGTCTGGCTGCAGTAAAAAGTGATTCCAAAAGAATATAGCTTAAGTAAAAGTTTATTTCCTTTACCAGTTAACTAGTTAGGAATGGTATGACAGTTTGATGGTATCAGGAATTCTTCCTCTTTCCATCTTCTTGCTCCTCTGTTGCTAAAGTTTGTTCTCATACACGTGACCGAAATGCCTTCCCATAGTGTTTGTAGGCCAGTCGAAAAGAAGAGAGAGGAGGAAGACAGACATATTCCTTCTCTTTAGGAGCACATCTTGGAAGTTGCACATATCACTTCTCTCATATTTCATAGATCAGCTCCTACTCTCATGGTCATACCTAAGTGCAAAAGAGGCTGCTACAACAGGAAAACTTTAGATAGGTTAGCCTATGTGCAGCTAAAGCTTCTGCTCCTATGGAAAACAAACAAACAAAAACAGATGTTGGCAGAATAACTATTAGTCTCAGCCAGGGAGAAGATGATGAACATTTCTATATCATGTACCATGAGATTTTCTTGCTTTTGTGCTTTCAATCTTCCCTACATATAATGACCTTTACTCCCAATTCCATTGTCAAAGTCAAACTCAATCTTTAAGGCCCAGCTCTCATTTATCTTCCTTTTGAAGCATTCTGTGGTAGAGAAAGTAATGTTTATCAAATATTAAATCTATTTGTCTGTATTTCCCAGCAGTGTTGTAGTGGAATAGGGTGTGAGGGGTGGAGGGGGTGTGGAAAGACTCTGACTAGTTCCGTCCAATGGACTGTAAGCTGAAGTAATGAGGGCTTCCTGGCTTAGTCCCCTGTCAAGGTCAATGTGGAGGCTACAGACAGAGGAGCCTGCTCCAGTCTGGATTCCTGACTGGTGACCCAACTTGTGTTTGAGGTTGTTTATTATCTCAATAGTGTTAAATCACTTCTGGGTCTTTCTCAGATTTGGTTGCCTTTTATCTCACACACACACACACACACACACACACACACACACACACACACACACATATATATATATATATATATATATATATATATATATATATATATATATATAATGTTTTACACTTGTCACATTATGCCTTTTTTGTCTGAGTGTTTCTGGTTTCCTGGGAAGATCGGTGAGTTCCTCAATGGTATCTGGTACACAGTAGAGCTCAGTAAAGGGTAATTGTCTAAATAATTTTTAAAAACTGAACGTGGAAGTAAGAAGTGGGGAGGTATCAGAGAAGATGAGACTTAGAATGAAAATAGGAAAATTTTATGCAGCAAAGGTATGGCACGATGTAGTAAATTAGATGCCTATATTTGGCTAGAAGATAACATTCCCATTTATTGGCCTCTGCACATCTTTTTGAAAAATTTCAGATAAGGTTATCTTTCTACTAGTTCTGATTGCATCAAATATCCACATTTGAATGTAGCAGTTGCTTCTTTTACAAATTTTAAAACTGCTTTTGTGTTAAAGGATTGTAGTAAAAGTTACCAGTTTATTTAGTGCTATAAGTGTTTACTACCAAACATACTCCAAAATGATAATCTTTCTGATAAGAAGTCCAAAGTAAATATTCTAAATAAAAATATTGTACTTTGTGGGCTATCTCATCTATTACTCATGACGACACAATGATTTAGGGGTTATCATCATTCCCATTTCCCAGATGAAGAAATTAAGTGAATTGAATGCTGTGGACTAGAGGTCCATATTTTTAAGGAACCATTCAATATATTGTGCAATTACTTGTTTCATGTAATAATACCTAGATTTACTATAATATAAATTCCAACATTTGAGGTTTAAAAACATTTCCGCTGGTTACTGAATATATTTCAATCATTCAATTACTTTTTCCTTTATCTATAATAATTATTACATATTTCTACTTTGACTTATCATTTGGATTTAAAATCTGAACTACATTCTAAGATCAACATACACAATGAAAAGTGCAGGACCAGGGTCTGAAAAGGCTATCCTAAATTGTTTATTACTGAAGTAGTTACTCGAGGGTAGCCAGAAGAGCTGAAAGAAGTAACCCAAGAAGTTAAATTGATCTTTGTCAGATTTTTAAAAGAAGCAAAGCACCATAGATTAGATAAAAACTTGCCTGAGTTTATCCACTCCCTGTACGTAAGTGGGTTTTGTAACTTGTATTTACTTAGATAATGTAGTAGGAAACCCACAGTTTAAGTTGATGTTTTATCAACAGCAACACAGTTGTTTAAGGCTAAAATTAAATGAAAGAATTTGGAGCTGCTTTTCAAGTCAGAGTCGAAGAAAACATTTTAAGCAACTGAGATGTAATTATTTAAACATAAGATTGTATAAAAAGGAGTACATCAGTCATTTCTTTTGGTTTCTTTTTCACATTCATTTTATGTGATGCAAGAATTGGCCCTCATCCTTATTTACATCTATTCTTTCTATTTTAGAAATGTATTGTAGGGTGTTGAAAAATTATTATTTGTAGCATTTCCTCAGAGAAGGAAAAGGGAGAATGGTCCAGGTTTATGCTTACTGAAGGCAAAAAAAATTACTTGTGCATATTTTAGAGAAGATGTTGGCTTTCTGTCACAAAAGTTCAAGTGACCACTCAGGACTTCTCATTGAGAACTACTGTATGCAAACACATGAGCTGTGGATTGATTCTTACTTACTTATCAGACCACCAACTTTGCCAGTGCCATTAGCTGCAATACAATCTTGGACAATGTGTGAAACCATCATGATTTTCTCTTCTGATCTCTCTGGTATGTTTCGGAACATCTATGGAAGGCTCAAAAGTAGTACATATACTAGTAATTTCACACTTATGTGTCAGGTTGATGAAAAAAAATGGGCTTGCTACAATGCTTTCATGGTTATAATTCAAGTGAGAAAACCAACTGCATATTAAATTTATGGATGAACAATGGAAACTTGAAAGCCATAATTTCAAATTTTATTTCTGCAGATATTGGTGTATGGCGCCAAATTATTAAATCTAGCACACTATAAAAGTGAATGCATGAAAAATTTACATAGGGATAAGAGAGTATTGTGGAGTTTAGGAATGTGCAAAAAATGTAAAGTACTTTCATAATAAGAAATATTATAAAACATCAACTGAGCAATAGTTTTCAAATAAAACACCCACCTAATTTCTATGGCAACTTACATTTGTGTAACCCTCACATATATGTGCAAGAAAGTACTTAAATGAAGAAACAATCTCAGGCAGCAGGTAGACACTGTTAGCTTTAGTTGTTTATGCATATGGTTAGCTAATGATACAACAGAAAAAATATCTTTAGCACACAGAATTTTCTGGGTAAATGGGGTGGTGGCAGATTTTTTATAAGTAATACTCTGCCCAGAAGTTGTTTTCTTTACACCCCAAACTAGGGAAATTTATAAATCTATTTCATTATAAAGTCAGCAGTGAAGAGAGAAAGTGTATCACTGAAATGAAATATAAGATGGCATGGCAGGCACATCTGCAATTGCAAATAGAAGAAACAATCTACTAAAGTAATGTAGTTGACAAAAATGTTAAAGCATAGATCATGGATTAGAAGACTTAATATTGTTAAGATGCTACTGTTTTTCAAATTCACCTACAGATTCAGTATAATCCCTATCAAAATCCAAAGTGACTTCTTTGTAGAAACTGACAAACTGATTCTAAAATTCATATGGAATTATAAGAGATTAATACTAGCCAACACAATCCAGGAAAAAAGAACAAAGTATATGGACACACATTACTTAATTTCAAAACTTACTACAAAGCAATTGTAATCAACACAGTATAGTGCTGGAACAAAGATTGATATATAAATCAATGGAATAGAATTGAGAGTTTAGAAATAAACCCATACACTTATAGGTAATAAATTTTTGCCAAAGAGATCAACACCACTCAATGGCGGAAAGAATAGTTTTTTCAACACATAGTGCTGGGACAATAGTATATCCACATGTAAAAGAATGAAATTGGATCCTTACTTTCACCACATATGAAAAATTAACTCCAAATGAAATAAAAACAAATGCAAGAGCTAAAATTTTAAAACTTGTAGAAGAAAACAAAGGACTAAATCTTGAATACCTTGAATTTGGCAAAGGATTCTTAGATATGACTCCAAAAACATGAGTAATAAAAGAGAAAAAAAAGATAAATTAAGCTTCATCAAAATTAAAAACTTTTGTGCTTCAAAGGACATCATCAACAAAGAGATATGTGCACCTCTATGTTTATTGCAGCATTATTTACAGTAGCCAAGATATGGAAGTAGCCTAGGTGTCCATCAGTAGGTGAATAGATAAAGAAGTTAAACATCACACAGCAAAGAAAAAAAAAAAGAATGAAAAAAAGAAATCTTGCCATTTGTTACAACATGGATGGCACTAGAGGGTATTATGTTAAGTTAAATAAGTTGGGCAGAGAAAGACAAATACTGCACGTGGAATTAAAACAAAATAAAAACAAAAATAGAATCATAGAAACAGAGGCCAAAGTCATGGTTACCAGAAGGGAAAGAGTGAGGGGATAGGTGAACATGGGAAGGGGATATAATGAATAAAATTGTGATAAGTTTGCATGGTGACCAGATGACTACTAGAATTAGTAGGAGATCATATTTTAAGGTATAAAATGTTGAATCACTATAATATACACCTGAAACAAATATATAAGATTATACACTAACCCTATTTAAATAAAAACCAAATAAATAAAATAAAAAGAAAGTGAAAAGACATCCCACAGAATGGGGGAAATATTTTCAAAACATATTTGATAAGGGATGTTTATCTAGACTACATAAATAACCCTTTCAATTCAATAATAAAAAGACCTCAAACCCACTTTAAAAAATGAACAAAAGATCTCAAAAGACACTTCTCTAAGGAAGATACAAATATGACCAATAAGCACTTGAAAGATATTCAACATCATTAGCGAGACAGGGAATGCAAATCAAAACTGCAATGAGAAGCCACTTTACACCCACGGAGACAACTAGTCAGGTAATTAGTGCTGGTAACTATATGGAGAATCAAAGCCCTCATATTCTGCTGGTAGGAATATAAAATGGTGCAGCTGCTTTGGATAACAATATGTGAGAACCTCAAACAATTAAATAGAGTTACCATATGATCCAGCATTCCATGCCTAGATATCTATCCAAGAGACAGAGAAACATATATCCACACTAAAACTTATGTATGAATATTTATAATATCAATATTCATAATAGCCCAAACATGGAAACAACCCAAATGTCCATCAAAAGATGAGTATAGAAACAAATGGAGATATATCCAGACAAGGAAATATTTTTAGCCATAGAAAGAAATGAAGTACTTACACATGTTCCAACTTGGATAAACCTTGAAAACATTTCTCAAAATGAAAGATGCCAGTCACAAAACATATTGCATGATTTCCTTCATATGAAAGTCCAGAATAAGGAGATCAGTAGAGACAGAAAGTAGATTAGTGGTTGCTTAAGGCTAGGGGGAAGGAGTGAATGCGGAGGGGATGCACGTAAGTGTGGGGTAATAGTTAAAGGGTGTAGGGTTATTTTTTAAGGTAATGAACATGTTTAAAATTGGGGTAATGGTTACATGTATATGTGAATATACTAAGATATGTTGAATTGTATATGTTAAATAGTAGAACTGTAACAAGTGAATTATATCTCAATAATTCTGTTTTTTTTTAAAATAAGGAAACATTTAACTGTGGCTAGATAGCAACTACATAACAGACAAAAATATGAATTCTGGTAATAAAAGATATTATGGTGATATATCAAATCCTACAGAATTGAATATTCAGTTCTTATAGATCAGCGGTTCTCAACCTGTGTGTCGCGACCCCTTTGGCGGTCGAATGACCCTTTCACAGGGGTCGCCTAAGACCATCCTGCATATCAGATATTTACATTACGATTCATAACAGTAGCAACATTACAGTTATGAAGTAGCAACGAAAATAATTTAATGGTTGGGTCACAACATGAGGAACTGTATTTAAAGGGCGAGAAGGTTGAGAACCACTGTTATAAACAGGAATACAAAATATTCAGCTTCTTTTATACTGAAGCAATTTATTCATTAATGTTAAATAAATGAGGTAGAAACACTAACAGCCACGGATTAGGTTTCTATTGAGAAAAATAATTATAAGCTGAAGACTATCATGATTCCTACTTTACTTATACTGAAATTAAGGAGCGCTATCACAGATGGTCTTTGAAATATTTTTTTTCAGAACACAATTCTCTATAAAAGGAAAAAAAAGAGAAAAAAAGAAAGTGAACTCAAGATCAAAAAGAAAGAAAAGGTGTTTGAGATATATACGATGTAGCCACTGAGATGGTTAATTCTGGAGGTATGATTGATTGTTCTAGACCAGTGGTTCTCAACTTTCCTAATGCTGCGACCCTTTAATATAGTTCCTCATGTTGTGGTGACCCCCAATTTCATTGTTACAAATTGAACATAATTAAAGCATAGTAATTAATCACAAAAACAATATGTAATTATATATGTGTTTTCCGATGGTCTTAGGTGACCCCTGTGAAAGGGTCGTTTGACCCCCAAAGGGGTCGCGACCCACAGGTTGAGAACCGCTGTTCTAGACAAAGTAGACTGGAAGACTGAGCACAAGGAAGTTTTGCAACAAATGAATGATACCCATATGAGCATAATAAAGGGTATTCTGTGTAAAACGCTCTCAAAGCTCAAGAGAGCACAGTTCATGGTATTATTGTCATTGCACCTCTCCTGTTGATTTTTCTTGGGTGAAACTGTAACCTATTTTAAGTGTTTAAGGAGACTCACACATGTGTTTCTCTCTGCACCCAACTTCAGGGTTACTTTGGACCTCTAACTCTTTTCTACCTTTCTTTAAAAACTAGAGGCCTGGATGAAATTCGTGCACGGGCAGGGTCACTAGGCCTGGCCAGCGATCAGGGCCGGCCGGGGCCTTCCTGCTGCTGGCAGGGGCCTTCCTTCATTCTACGCCACTCCCTGGTGGTCAGTGCACATCATAGCAAGCGATCAAACTCCCGGTCTCCCGATCGAACTCCCAAGGGGACACTTTGCATATTAGCCTTTTATATATATAGATTAAGGTGAGTGTACATTTTGAACAGCAAATGTGAATCCATACTCACTATGCATCCAAGCAGCCTGCCCAGTTACCCTATCTGCTCCATAAAGGGCAAGAAAGAGCAAAAATAGACCAAGAGAACAGATGTTAGTTGCACATATATACAATGAAATCAACTTGCTCTGAAACTGCTCCTGTTCAGCTTCATACTTCTAGGACAGCATCCAGATTTGGACTGCAAGACTGCTTTCTGTAGACCACTCATTTGACTTTGATGACAGTGTTTCATGATCAATTTGGTATATTGTCTAAGTAAATGTTAAATGAATGAACTTATCCATATTCACCATCATTATTATTTTTACTTGGTATAGTATTGTAGTTTGAAAGGTTATCATTTCCTTTTGATTGCATGAGGAGCATTCCATGAGATGAAGGTGTAATTCTTGCTACCATGCCCAGCACTAGAGTTGACCAATGCTAGTTAAATTCTTGGAGCTCAAATCCATTAGACGCTTCTGTTAGAAGAGCAAAAGACTCTTCAAGAATCTCATATATATTATATTATAGAGTATGAGAATGAGAAATGTTGGAAGATGCTTTAAAATTGTTAAGAATTTAAGAGATATGTATATTATAAATTAAGGGACTAGATTATTATATTATATAATTTTAAGCAATAAGACTATCTAAAAATTGCTAATGCATTATGATACTGTTTAGACATAATTCAATATTTAGGCCTCTGTTATTTGAATTTTCAGATAGATTCGCATTAGATTCACATGAGGTAGGGAATTGATGGTTGATGATTACAACCCTTGTGCTAAGCAATTTTTAGATATTTCCCCCTAATAACACTGAGATAATTTTTTAATGTTCACTTTATAGGTAAGGAAATTGAGGCCAAGAAGTTCAAATAACTTCTCTAGGGTCACAGAGCTATCAAACAGCATGCTGGATTTGAATTCAGATTGGGCATGTAGTTTTTCTGCTATATAATGCAAATTCTGAATTTCATAAATAGAGTAAAATGAGGGAATAAGGAATAGAAAAGAAGCAACTACTACTGCTATATGCAAAAATGTCCTAAGTTGCTTCTGGAATTTTTCAGAAACATGGATTTTTCCGTGTGTGTCCATATTATATACATGGTAACTCTTAGTATAGATACTAAATTTTAAAGAGAGAAATATAAGAGGAGAAGAAAAAAAAAACCAAGGAAAAATGGCCTATACAATAAAGAGGTAATATGCAAATTGACCCTCACACCCTTGCATTATTGCAAGATGGCCTACCCCATGTCTTTACAAGATGGCCGCCCCATGTCGTCACAAGATGGCCACCCCCATATTGTCACAAGATGGTCGGCAGGGGAGGCCAGTTGGAGGCAACCAGGCTGGCAGGGGACTGCAGTTGGGGGCAATTGGGCCTGCAGGGGAGAGCAGTTGGGGGTGATCGGGTTGGCAGGGGAGGGCAGTTGGGGGCAACCAGACTGTCAGGGGACTGCAGTTGGGGGCAATTGGGCCTGCAGGGGAGGGCAGTTGGGGGCGATCAGGTTGGCAGGGGAGGGCAGTTGGGGGCAATCAGGCCAGCAGGGGAGCAAGTTGGTGTCAATCAGGCCAGTAGGGGAGCAATTAGGGGCAACCAGGCAGGCAGGCAGGTGAACAGTTAGGAGCCAGCAGTCCTGGATTGTGAGAGGGATCCCAGATTGGAGAGGGTGCAGGCTGGGCTGAGGGACACCTTGCCCCCCTCCCCCAGTGCATGAATTTTGTGCACTGGGCCTCTAGTAAATATAGAAATGATATAGGGAAAATATCATCATTGCTTTTTAAGACCATTTAATAAATATCAAAAACAAACAAACAAAAAAACAAACAAAACTGAGAACCTGCAGGTTCTGGACCTATTCCTGTATGACTCTGAAATGGGACTTTCCTAGCGTCATGCTAAATAATTAGGGAAAGCGAAATTATTACTAGTTTCCTCTAACTGATTGGTAGGCAGGGGCTACAGCTAGTCAGTTGGAAGAGTTAGTAGGGTAACAAACCCTCATGAGAAGGGCAAAGGGAGCTTCTCAGAGGCCTAATGGGTACTCATGCTAAGGGTCTCTGAATACCAGGGATCCTTTCCCTAGCTGGGAGTGAGATTGTATCTCTTATTCTGCAGAAGTTTGTTGGCATCTTTCTATCAAACTCATCATCATCCAGTTGTGGCAACTGCACAGGGCCACAAAGGACAATGCCAAAGCCAATGAAGTAAGAAAGAAACTTTAAATGTAAAAAATATTCAACAGTAGGCTCAATTAGTGGCCATCTCCCTCTCAGAGGTCATCTATGAGCCTCACTACGAAATCAATAGACTTGCTCATTTTGTCATTCTTTTGGTAACATTTGATATTCTTCTTGAGAAACATTTCCCCATGTTTCCATACACAGTGCTGTCCTCATTTCTCCATCTACCTCGTTGAGTCCTTCTGACTCATTTTGTACTCAAGGCTGTGTATGTTTTATAAATTAAGTCTTTGGTCCTCTGCTCTTTTCTTTTTATGAACTTAATAAAATATTCTCTCTAATGTCTTTCACTATTTCTGTTCTGTGCTAAATTCACATTTCTTTTTCTGACCTCTCTCACAAATCCAGTAGACTATCTCCATGTGCTTATCTTGCCTTTACTTCCAAGTCTACACGTCTAAACCCAAAATCAATGTATACTCCAATAATAATTGTCAAGACACAAACAGGAAATACACAAAATGAAAAAGAAAAATAACTAACAAGAATAAAATGTTAAAAATAACTGGTTATCTGCCCTAACTGGTTTGGCTCAGTGGATAGAGCATTGGCCTGCGGACTGAAAGGTCCCAGGTTCGGTTCCGGTCAAGGGCATGTACCTTGGTTGCGGGCACATCCCCAGTGGGAGGTGTGCAGGAGGCAGCTGATCGATGTTTCTCTCTCATCGATGTTTCTAACTCTCTATTCCTCTCCCTTCCTCTCTGTAAAAAAATCAATAAAATATATTTAAAAATATAACTGGTTATCAAAACAATATAAATTAAAACAAAAAAAGGCATATCACTTATACCTATCAAACTGTCAAAGACTATGTTCAGAATTATAATACTATTGACAAGTGTGTACGGAAATGGTCACTCTTATATACTGTTGACAGAGGAGTTACTTGACAAAACTTATCTGAAATGAAATTTGGCAATATGTATCAAAAGCCTTAAAATGGTATAGTAAATATGACCTATTAATTTCATTTCTCAGTATATATTTTAGGGGAAAAATATATGATTGATATTCTATCTATCTATCTATCTATCTATCTATCTATCATCTATCTATATCACAACATTGCTTATATAAGTGATAATTAGAAATAATGTAATTGTGCAACAAAAAGAGATTGTTTAGAAATAATGGCATACCCACTCAATAAAATATTATCTATACTAATAAAGGGGTAATATGCTAATTAGACTGGATAGACCAGACATCTTCCGGACATCTTCCTGACAAAGCTGGGGCCCAGGCAGCAGGGCCTGGGGTCCCAGGTGTCTGCCTGGACGAAGCTACCCGGGGTTCCCGGTGCCTGCCCAGGTGAACCCATCTGGGTCCCAGGTGCCTGTAGCCAGCCTGGGCAAGGCCGACCCGGGTCCTGGGTGCCTGCAGCTGGCCAGAGGGAGGGAAGCCCAGGTCCCGGTTGCCTGTGGCTGGCAGATGAGGGAAGCCAGGGTCCCAGGTGCTAGGGCCGAGGCAGAGGAGGTTAGGGGCGATCAGGAAGGCAGGTGAATGGTTAGGGGTGATGAGGCAGGCAGGCAGAGGCGGTTAGGGGCAATCAGGCAGGCAGGCGAGTGGTTAGGTGTGATCAGGCAGGCAGGCAGAGTGATTAGGGGCAATCAGGCAGGCAAGCAGGTGGGCGGTTAGGAGCCAGCGGTCCCGGATTGCGAGAGGGTGCAGGCTGGGCTGAGGGAGCCCCCACCTCCTTGCACAGATTTCGTGCACCAGGCCTCTAGTAGAGAAAATAAGTGCAGTTACAAAAGAATTGTGATGTAAAAAGATATTATTGATATATTTAAGGTCAAGGTAAATTATAGTATGTTAAGTAAAACATGTAGGCAATGATTCAATACATAAATGAGTAAACATATTTGTTTACATATATAAATTTATATGCACGTAGAGAGAGAGAGAGAAGGAAAAAGATCTGGGAGAATATGAAGTACAGGTTAAACAGTAGTTATTTGTAGTTTTTGTACTTTCTTTTTATTAAATTTTTCATTTTTTCCAATATTGAATATATGAATTTGGTTTTATAGTAAGAAAACTAGAGGCCCGGTGCACAAAAATTTGTGCACTGGGGGGGCGTCCCCCAGCCTGGCCTGTGCCCTCTCGCAGTCTGGGACCCCTCGTGAGATAACGACCTGCTGGCTTAGGCCTGCTCCCGGGTGGCAGAGGGCAGGCCCAATCCCTAAGTGCAGCTCCTGGTCAGGCTCAGAGCAGGGCTGATTGGGGAGTTGGGGCGCCGCCCCATCATGCAAGAGCAGGGTGGATCGGGAGGTTGCGAAGCCACCCTCAGTCACGCTCAGTGGAGGGCCAATTGGGGGGTTGGGGCACCGCCCCCTGTCACACTCAAGGCAGGGTCCATGGGG
>NW_005871070.1:9912809-9915784 GCF_000147115.1 Myotis lucifugus | reverse complement strand
CTGTGGGGGGGGGGGGGGGGTTAGGGCCCCGCCCCCTGTTCACACACAGAGCAGGGCTGATCAGGGTGGTGGTGCGCTGCACCCTGTCAAACACAGAGCCGAAGGGCAATCAGGGGGTTGGGGAGCTCCCCGCTATCAGGCACAGAACAGGGCTGATCAGGGGGTTGGGGCGCCTTCCCCTGTCATGAACAGAGCAGGGCGGATAGGGAGGTTGTGGCCCCGCCCCCTGTCACACACAGAGCCACAGGGCGATCAGGGGATTGGGGAGCTCCCCCCTATCAGGCACAGAGCAGGGCTGATCCCCCCCCTTGGGGCGCCTTCCCCTGTCATGAACAGAGCAGGACGGATAGGAAGGTTGTGGCCCCGCCCCCCTGTCACACACAGAGCCGCAGGCAATCAGGGGGTTTGGGCGCTGCCCCCTGTCACACACAGAGCCGCAGGGAGTCAGGGGGTTTGGGCGCTGCCCCCCTGTCACGCTGATCCCGGGTTCCGGGAAGCCTCGCTGCTCCGCTGGATCCCGGTGCTGGGAGGCATATTACCCTTTTACTATATAGAATAGAGGCCTGGTGCATGGGTAGGGGCTGGCTGGTTTGCCCTGAAGGGTGTCCTGGATCAGGGTGGGGGTCCCCACTTGGGGTGCCTGGCCAGTCTGGGTGAGGGGCTGAGGGCTGTTTTCAGGCTGGCTAGTGACTGAAGCTCCCAACTGCTCCTTGTTTTCTTTTTTTTTAATTATTATTCTGGGCCAGCTTTAGCTCTGAGGCCTCACTGCTGAAAACATCGATACAATGTTGCGGTCTGGCTGGCTTTCAGTCCAGCTGGTTTCTGGGGTTTTGTTTAGCTTCTTATTTGCAACATAGTACATAGTTGCTTAGAGTTGCATCTGAGAGGCCGGCAAGTTAGGCGGGGAACGTTGGATTCCGCAGTCACTGGAGCAAGCAAGCCTCCCTGCTTGCTTTTGTGCATGGCTGCCGGCCGCCATCTTAGCTGACAGTTAATTTGCATAAGGATATGCTGATTAGCCAATGGGAAGGGTAGCGGTCGTACTCTAATTACCATGTTTCTCTTTTATTAGTGTAGATAATATTAAAAAAATAATCATACTCAAAAGCATTTTATATTCCTGTCTCTGAGATTTATATAACTTAATCCAAATATCAAGTTATGTCTATTTGTTTCTATTCTACACCCCACTGATAAATCCATATTTATTAAATATTGTTTTTGCAAATAAATTTTTAGACTTAAATCTTGACCCATGCAGAAGGGGGAGATTTTTAATTTTTTAAAATTTATCTTTATTGTTGAAAGTATTACTGATGTTCCATGCCTTCCCCCCCCCCCCCCGCCCGCCCCAATTGATCCCCTCCACCTCGCTCCCACCCCCTCCTCAGGCCTGCTATTTAGACAGTAGAGGTACATTCAGTATGTGATAATTTATCAAGTTGTATACCAATGATTTGTCTTGTATTGAGTGCCTGTTTTATTTTGATAAAAAGTAAACGAACAAATCAAAACAGAAATCTGTCCGTTATCCACAAGGTAAAGTTCAAAACCCTTAGCTTAACATTACATTTTTCTATAATCTGTTCTCAATCCTCCTTTGATTCTCCTGCAATCACCTGCAATATTCCTCCTCATAAAACCTGCTAATAGCATAGGTTACATTATTTCTGCAAGAAATTGTTAAGCACTTTATATCATTTGTCTCATTTGGTTATCCCAAACCTTGGGAGTATGTACTATTATTTTCCTTATTAAACTGATGAGGAAATGGAGACTTAGTGAGGATAAGTTACTTGTAGTTGGAAATTTACTAGTTTTGTCACCCAGTACTAATTTCCTCATTTTGTGGTAATAGCTCCCCAATCTCATAGCCTAGAATGTCTGTCACTCAAAGTGATTTGGCTCTTCATCCAAAGAATGAAGCAAGACTTTTCAGATACTCTTCTTGTATACAAATTTGAAAATAATAATAAAGAGACTGATAATGGCCACCTTTGAAGAGAATGTGTATTTGTTTCTGCCACAAACTTAGCAGGGATGGCAGGTTCCCACCATTGGAGCCAGAGTCCATTTCCATCCCTGAGTTACCCCACATCTGTGGATAAATCCTTTCCTTCCCTTCTCTTCCTTTTCTTCCTCCCTTCCTCGCTTCCTCCCTTCTCCTCCCCTCCCCTCTCTCTTTCTTTTGCATAAATCAGCCAAAGTGTGTTTCTGTCGCCTGCAACCTAAGCAGTCTGATGTGACCCTTGCTCAAGATTATTCAGCCAGGGCATGTGTTACCGCTGAAATTTGAACTTGAGTCTAGATGACTCCGAAGTTGGTGTTTTTAACCGTTATGTTTTAGAGTGTGTCTGAAAAACTCACCCCCACCTCTTGTTCTTCTTGCTGAAATGCATACTTGTTCACTTCTACCTAATTTTGCACAACCCACCTCTACTACTAAGATATCCTTCCTCTGCTTTCCTTTTTCATCCAATTCTATAGAAATCATTCTACTAACCATCATAATACCATCTCTTCTAAAATATTAATTAAACTCTTTAAACCATAGAAACACTTTCTTCTGACATTTATGGTCGAATGAGAGATAGTTGGATCAAAGCCAAGAATAACGCTTCAGATTGAAAAGCCACCATTTGTTCCCTATGACTTAAAAAATAAAGTCTAAGCCTCAGAAACTTCATATGCAAGGCATCTGTTAGTAAGGTCTAAATCTGCTGCCCATGTTACATTCTCTGCTACTTGCCCCTTTTCTCCTTCAGCTCCTCTTTTACTACAGCTGAAAATTGGTAGCATTTTATATTTAAAAATGCTTTATTGTGCTCATATGAGTTGCATTCATTTGTTGCAAAATTTCTCTGTGATGATTTTTTTCGTTGTCTTGCTTTTTATTTTATTTTAAGACTAGTGGCCCAGTGCATGAAATTCATGCAGGGGGGTGTCTTTCAGCCAGCCTGCACCCTCTTCAACCT
>NW_005871070.1:9842855-9912709 GCF_000147115.1 Myotis lucifugus | reverse complement strand
ACCTAACTGCTCCCCTGCCAGCCTGATCGCCCACAACTGCCCTCCCCTGCTGTCCCGACTGCTCACAACTGCCCTCCCCTTCTGGCATGATCGCCCACAACTGCTCTCCCCTGCCATGACCTACCTCCTCCGCTGGGACTGGACTCCTCCTCCGCGCTGCATGGAGCCTTAGGACCCCCAGGCCTCACTGTGCGGAGCAGTCTCAAGGCCCCGCTTCTGCTGTGCACCCAGCCATTTTGTGGTGGCCATCTTGTGGTGGCCATCTTGTGATGACATTGCATGTGAGGGCCACCTAAGCTTTTATTAGTATAGATTTACTTTAATGTGTGCAGTATAGGGAAATAGACACTGTTCAGGCAGTGACAGGACTGAGTTAGTTCACCTCTTCTAACCTGAAGAGTTTGGATAATTTATCACTCTAAACTATCCTTCCAGCTAGGATTGATTATCTATCTATCTATCTATCTATCTATCTATCATCTATCAATCTACCTATCATCTATCTCTATCATCTATCATCTATCTATCTCTATCTATCATCTATCTATTCATTTACTTATTTATTTATTTGAAAATGCATGGAAAGAATTGGCTGTTAATATGATAAATCTGAGTTGCACTCAAAAAAGTAGTAGTTTTTTATACTATAAAGAAATTGCACTATATCATTGTTTAAATTTATAAATAAATATGGTAATCTGAAATATATATCATTTTAATATTTTCTTTGACATCTTCTTGAAACAATGTGGGACATTATGTTATTATTACTGATATTTTGCCTCAAGAGTTTTTGCCTCTTTAAATACAAAATCATGTTGTACAAAATCAGATAGAATATTTTTCCTGTAGGTGAGAAGGAGCATATTGTACACTGCTGGAAACAAGTTATCTGAAAATAAATATATTAGTAGACACAAAATGCCTTTTTAAAGATGACATCAGATGCCTAGAGCTTGACATTAAAGGCTTATATATTAAGTGCAATACCTCAACTTGTCTTTGAAACACAATAGCTTTTTACATGAGATTTCAGCAGTCAGCCATAGCCCTTTTTCTCTACCTTAAGAGAAGGTAAAACAAGTTTTGCTGCTTTCTTAGTTTCTGATTCAAATAAATATTGATTAAAAAATATTGGTGTATTTAGGCTTTTTAGATTATTTGGGGCGTGGGGGTTGACCATGGGATTGCTTTGTAACAGCATCCCCAGGTGTTAGGACTTTTTCACTCTGCATAGAAAAGTGACTATATTTATATATTGGAGTGACACTTCCACAGGAAGCCTAGAGACCTATCTGTTTACTACATGTCACCAAAGTTAAAGTGTTAGTGTGGATAAATTTCACTGCTTGTTTAGACTTTACGAATATAATTACTCAGTGTTAGACAATAAGAAATGGAAAACACTTAAGTGGCTTTCTTATACCTGGATCTGTTGATTTTGTTTTGTCAATGAGGGCTTTCATTAAGAGCCACTGAAGGTTAGTCTCTCTCAATTGATGTAGTGGTAACAATTTACTCTCTCCTGCCGTAGTAAAGATAGAATGAAAAGAACCTGTCCTTCAATCTGTTCGTGGTAGAGATTTTTTTTTAAAGTATAAACATTGAATTCCTCTGCTTACTTGGAGATGGAAGGTCATTAACAGGGCACTTGAGCAGATTGGAATTACAGTCAACTGAGACGTTGAAACATCCTAAATGGCTTAATGCAGCAACTAAGTGCTTCTTAAATTCCAAAACTTTTACTTGAACACAGCAATCATGAATTCCCATTGCCTTTAGTAAATCCTGTTTTTATAGTTTTGTGTGAAGAAGCAACACAACTTTAAATTACTGTTTATATTTCTTGCTTAGTTAGCAACATTAATTTGTCAAGATATCAATGTAAAATTAGATTCTAGCTTAATTGTATATGGTTAACTATTAAAATTAATAGAAAAATTCATGAAAAGTAAGTTTGGTGTTACAGCTAATGCCGATGCAATTTACTTTAACTGTTTGAGATTCTATATTAATTTGTACTGGTATAGCCATATATGTGCAAAATGGCCATTTGTAGGCATCAATCAAGTCAAAGATAAGATGCTCTCTTTCTCTATTTTTTTCTAAGCTTACAATCTCTTAAATGCTCATTTAACTCCTAGAAAAAGACATATATTTCCAGAACACACAGATAGAAAGTTATTTGTGGTTCAAGATATAGAATGTGCTACAAAATGGAAAGAAAGAAAACCCAGCCTAATACATTCATCCATGAACAGTTCACAGATTTTTAAATGCTGATGAACAAACACTAGGAAATGCACTACTGAAATCCTAAAGAGCCATTGATGAAAGACTCTGAGGCCTAAGTAAAAAATGGTAGGGGCCTGGGGTGGGGGGAGGGGGGGAGGTGGGAGAGGTCAATGGGGAAACGAAGGACATATGTAATGCTTTCAACAATAAAGACTTTAAAAAATTTATTCTTAAATTAATAAGAATGTGAGTTTCCTCATTTTTTCTTTAAATGCTCTACTTGATTTTTATTCCTATTTTTCAATTTCTGAAACTCTTCAAATATATTTTTATTTATTCTGGAGAATTTCAAGATTTAGTATTTTTTAAATTGAGTTATTGGGTGACATTAATAAATTATATAGGTTTTAGGTGTACAATTCTTTTTTTTTAAATATCGATTTTAGAGAGAGGAAGAGAGAGAGAAATATCGATCTGAGAGAGAAGCATCTATTGGTTGCCTCTCACATGCAAGAGCCAAGACCAGGGTTCAAACCCACAGCTTGGATATGTGCCCTGACCAGGAATCAAGCCCACCACCTTTTGGTGTACAGGATGACAATGCAACCAGCTGAGCCACACTGGCCAAGGCTCAGGTGTACATCTATAATAGATCATCTGTATATTGTATTGTGTGTTCACACCTCAAGTCAAGTCTTCTGCCATCACCATTTATCCACTCTATACCCCCTTCTCCCTCCCCCACCCAACTCTGGTAATCACCATACTCTTGCCTGTGTCTATGAATTTATTTTTTATTTTTTCTTAATCCCTTCACCTGTGTCACCTAGGCCCCCAACCCATCTTCCCTCTGATAGCTGTCAGTCCGTTATATGTATCTATGAGTCTGTTTCTATTTTGTTAGTTTATTTTGTTCATTAGATGACACATATAAGTTAAATCATATGGTACTTGTCTTTCTCTGACTGGCTTATTTCACTTAACATAGTACTCTCCAGGTCCATTCATGCTGTCGCAGAAGGTAAGATTTTCTTTTTTATGCCCAAGTAGTATTCTATTGTGCAACTATACCACATTCACCTACTGATGGGCACTTAGGCTGCTTCCAAATCTTGGCTATTGAAATAGCACTGCAGTGAACATAGAGATACATAGCCTTTCCAATCAGTGCTTAGGGTTTCTTCAGATATATTCCCAGTAGTGGAATCACTGGGTCATAAGGCAGTTCCATTTTTAATTTTTTGAGGTAACTACATATTGCTTTCCACAGTGACTGTACCAATCTGCATTCCCATCAACAGTGAACAATAAGCCAGTCAGAGAAAAATAAATATCACACAATCTCACTCATTTGTGGAATATAATGAACAACATAAACTGATGAACAAAAACAGATCCAGAGACAGAGAAGCATCAATCAGATCGTCAAACCTCAGAGGGAAGGTAGGGGAAGGTGGGGGTAAGGGAGAGAGATCAATCAAAGGACTTGTATGCATACATATAAGCCTAACCAATGGACACAGACACCAGGGAGGTGAGGACATGAGTGAGGGTGGTGGGGGGCAATGGGTAAATAAGGACACATATGTAATACCTTAATCAATAAATTTTAAAAAAAGAATTCCCTTTTCTCCACATCCTTGCCACCACTTTCTGTTTGTTGATTTATTGATGATAGCCATTCTGACAGGTGTGAGGTGATGTGGTTTTACTTCACATTTCTCTGATGAGGAGTGATGTTGAACATTTTTTCATATGTCTTAACCATCTTTATGTTCTCTTTGGAGAAGTGTCTATTCAGGTCCTTTGCCCATTTTTAATTGGATTGTTTGTTTTTTAAGTCTTTAATCCATTTGAGTTTATTCTTGTGTACAGTGTAAGAAGGTGGTCTAGTTTTATTTTTTGCACATAGCTGTCCTATTTTCCCAACAACATTTATGAAACAAACTATCTTTATCCCAGTGTATGTTCTTGCCTCCTTTGTCAAATATTAATTGACCATTAAGGCATGAGTTTCTTTCTTGGCTCTTTATTCTGTTCCATTGATTTATATGCCTGTTTTTATGCTAATACCATGCTATTTTACTTACCATGCCCTTGTAGTATAGTTTGATATTGGGTAGCTGATTCCTCCAACTTTGTTGTGCTTTCTCAAGATTGCTGTGGCTATTCAGGGTCATTTGTGGTTCCATAAACATGTTTGGAATATTTGTTCTAGTTCTATGAAATATGCCATTATGTCCTTGTTATTTGGAGGTAGGCTAATTTAACCTACATATTAAAACATAGGAGCAGTTGTCTGTTAAGGCTTTTAATTTGTGATAATCAGGAACCTTTCCCAATACCATTATCATTCAGCAAAATACTTTGGGCCCTATTTTACAGAGAAAATGAAAGCTATTGGGAATAATTTATCTCAACTACCATTCGAGTCTCTGAACATCTGCTTGTCATCTCCTACTCCCTTAGCCTCTTTCTCTCTAGTCATTCCTTTCCCTAAGTATAAAATATTTTCCAATCTTTTTGCACTAAAACAATTTTGTTTCATCATATATCTCCTCACAAACTCTATTTTCTTTTTACTTCTCATGCACATTACTGAGCAATTGGTTTCATCTCAGATATCTATTACCTCATCCTACAGTCATCTTTCAACCCCCTGCAACCTAGCTTCTGTCCCAATCACTCTACAGGGACGATTCTTGCTGAGGTCACTAGTGATCAAACCCAATGAACAGTTTGGTCTTTATTCTACCAGATTTTTTTCAGTGAATGTTCATGATCATTTTATTTCTTAAAACTTTTCTATTCCCTTATCTTTCATGACAGTATGCTCATTTGCTTCTTTTTCTCTGGTCTCTCACTCAGTTTGGCTCTTACATAACTTCTATTAAGCATCACATCTTACCCTGTAAGATTTTATCCACAACCATGATTTCAAGTGTCCCCATCAGTATGCGAATGATTTCCAAACTCTCTAGCCTAGATTTTCATCTGCACTTCAGACTATATATTCCCAGTTGCAAATATCCCACAAGAGTATCAAACTCAACAAGTCAAAATGAGACAGCATTTTAAAAGCTAAATGAGCTCATATTATATTATTATTTTTTGCTTATTAGGATCAATTGCTGTTATACCTCATAAGCTAGAAGCCTAATTCTTGATTCCTTTCATTCTCTTTTTCTCTCCACATTTGAAACATGTAAGTTCTGTATTTCATCAATTATAGATGTAGATATTACATTTTAACATTAAAATCAGGACACATTATAACAAGCAACAATCAATGTATTGTTATAGTTTGATGAGCAGAGATTTTATTCTCTCTTAGCGGAACAGAAAGAAATGTTATGTTCTGTGGTCTGATCTATGGTGCCGTACATTAGATAAAATACAGTACTTCAGAAATTTATCTCAGTATTTCCACTTCACCATGACCCTTGCAACTCAAGAATCTTTCGCCTTGAACTTCCGGACTTGAACTTCCAGCAATGCTGATGTGCCTGATTCTCTCCCCAAGATTTTTTCTTTTGTGCCCCCTCTCCCTGAAAGCTTACACACACACACACACACACACACACACACACACCAACATCCCTTTCCACGAAATTCATAATTTTAAAACTCAGCATCCAGAAAAGGAGACACTTTATCTCTCTGAGTAGGGTTAGGTGCCCCACAGTAGCCCTATGAATATCTTCATCATTGTTCTTACCATAGGTGCCAAAATTTGCTAATCTGTCTGCTTCCCTTACTAAATAGTGTTTTTTTGTTTGTTTTTAGAGCAGAGCCTATATTAAGTAATTTTTATATCCCTAGCTTCAAATATAGGACTTGGAACCTGCAAGGATTTTGGTAACTTTTTATTGAATGAACGTTGACTGGGATATAGCAGTGAACAAATGATACTTAAAACATTGTTGAAGGTTGTGATTGCCCAAGAATAGCATCTACAGCAGTGGTTCTCAACCTTGGCTGCACGTTAGAATGTTAGAATCACCTGGGAATCTTTTTAAAATCCTGATTTCTGGGCCTCATCCTCCGGAAATTCTTTCTTTGTTATGGGGTGGGGCCACAACATTAGTAACAAACAGAATTTCCGGAGGATGAGGCCCAGAAATCAGGATTTTAAAAAGATTCCCAGATGATTCTGATGTGCAGCCAAGGTTGAGAACCCATGAGGGAAAAGAAAAAGAAGGCTGAGGACAGAATTCCAGAGAACACAAAAACTTAAGGGATGTATAGAGGAAAATGTGCCTGCAAAAATACTGAAAATAGAGATTAGAAATCTCCAACTTGGATTAAACAGTGGCGACAATGAAGCTCATGTTTTTCCTTAGATTGTGGCTGACCATCCTTCCCAAACGCCCATAATTACTCCCTCCACATTCCTCATCCACCTGCTCTCGGGAAGTGATGCCTGAATTAGGAACTAAAGGATGTTGATTAGATTCAGAGCAAAGAGAAGAATATTTCAGGCAGCTGTCAAAGTTCCTGTAGTGGGAGGAATCATAAAAAATGGCCAGCACGTGGCTGCGGCGGAGGTGTGGGTGAATATACAATGTGGCTGGAGAGTAAGTTTGGGGCCATAGCCTACAAGGCCTCAGGGATCTTGTAATGGAATTTTCCCCTTAACCTGGAGACAATGGAAAGCTAGAGGAATATTTTAAATCCTGAGCACAGAAGGTCATATGATGAAATATGTACTTTCTAAAAGTCATCTGTCTTAATTGGAAGGAAACTATAGTGGCCACAGGAAAACAGTTATGTTTCTTCCACAAATTAGGGAAATCAATATGGTACAAATAAAGAACATAGGTTTATAGCTAGCAAGACTGAGGAGATCCAGATTCCAGCATTTCTAGACATTGTAAGGATTAAATGAAAGAACTTATACAAAGCTTGACAAAAATTAGTTCTCTTTCACCTCTCCAAAACCAGATTCTCATTAAACATTTGTCAAAGAATTCTATGTTACACACAAATCACATTCACTTTCAAATTTTAAAATCCACCCGAAACTTATTTTAAGATTTATATCCTTATTATATCATTCTGAATAGCTACATTATCAGCACCTATTTTTATTTTTTACTCTTGACTTCTTTTTATTTATTTAATGTGAAAAGTGAATTCCAGTCTTACGAATAAAAACAAAAAAAGGCAAAACTCATTATATAGACTTAATAAGTAGGTTGAGGTAAGTAGAGAAGATTACAATTTGGGCCAAGCACCATCAACTCTAACCCCTTAAACAATGCCTTCTTTTATGTACTGCACTTCATATGGGTATCAGAGTAGAACTGTGTAATGACAGCCCTAATAGCTACCAGTCATAAAGAAACAACAGAAGAACAAATGTTGAGACTTGAAAGTTGGAAGGATCAATAGCTAGATAGCATTTGTTATATGAGAGCTGAAATTAGAGCTTCAAAGAAATACTGCCAAAAGCAAAATAAATTAGGTAATTTAGTATGTTCAAAAAACAACTTATTTTAAGGTTTGAATCCCAACACACACTATATATTTTTGTCACTGCTCATCTGGTTTAAAGGATTTATCCAATCCAACTTTTGTTTACCCTCTGGCTATTTTCCAGCTCAGTCTACCTTATCTGGTATAATTTTTATTAAAATATCCTCTTTTTGGGTGTGTGTGTGAGAGAGAATTTCATCTTCTGTAAGTTTCTTAAAGTCATATGTTATTAATCATTTTTTTCTAGCATCTGGAAAATCATGTGAATCATGGTGAATACTTAAAAGATATTGTTGGTCAGGTAAACGTGAATTAATATAGACCTCTGCTAAAAGACTACCTCCTCAGAGTACCTTACTATCTATTTTCATCTTTCTCTACTGTTTCTTCATGACACTTATCACTATCTACCTTTATATATTTCATACATTTATTTGTTGTCTGTTTCCCTCACTAGAACATATACTACAGGAGGGTGGGGTATTTGTCTTCCTTACTTCTATATTCCCAGAGCCCAAAAGAGAGCCTGGTACAGAATAGGTGCTCAAATATATTTGATAAATTAATGAATAATCAATACTTTTCCCTCTGTGTTCCCTTTTCATATTTATCAGCACTTAAGATAGAAGTTTTATGCTGGGAAGTGGTTATTCTCTAATTGTTGGAATATGTTAGTCAGGGCTCTCCAGAAAAACAGAACCAATAGTTAAATAGGTTCTGTTAAAGAGAGAGGAAGAGGGATTTATTTTAAGAAATTGACTTATACAGTTGTGGGGGCTGGAAAGCCTGAAATTGGCAGGGCAGACCAGCAGGCTGAAAATTCCTACAAGAGTTGATGTTGGAAGATGCTCTGGAGGCATAATTTCTTCCTTTTCAAGGCACTCACATGATTGAATGAGGTCCACCCACATTATGGAGAGCAATCCTCTTTATTAAAAGTCTACTGATTTAAAAGTTAATCACATCTAAAACATATCTTTACAGCAACATCTAGATTGGTGTTTGACCAAAAACTGGATATCATGGCCTAGCCAAGCTGACACATAAAATTAACATGAAAGGATAAGGTGTTTTGTGTGTGTGTGTGTGTGTGTGTGTGTGTGTGTGTGTTTAACTCTAATCCTTAAATCTTATTTCTTTCAGGGATTTGTTAACAACAGTGAGCTTTACTGCCTACATGCTGCTCGTACAGCTGCTGCCAGCAGAGGGCACCATCAGGCACTGGTTTTCAGGGTCTTAGGTCTATGCCAGATCTACTGGAAGTGTGGTCTGCAGACGCCCAGTGGCTATACAACCTGGGAGCTTAGTAAAATGTGGAATCTCAGGCCCCATCTTGGATCTTCTGAATTAGAATCTGCATGTTAGTAGATTGCCTGGGGATCCTGTGCGCATTAACCAGTGGCAATGCTCTTCCCAGGGAGTTTGGAACAAAGAAGTCTTCCTGTTCCACACCCTCCAGTTTTTAGGTCCTCCTGTTAGGCACTTTTTATTTGCATATGAGTGATCATATAACTTGTTTGAGGGTATAAAAGAGGCTGAATAAGCAGAGATGTATGATTCTGCTGTAAGATGTGCAAGCACTGGTCTTTGGAGTCTCATATTTAACAAGATCCAAAATTCTTATACAGTCTTAGGTCTTACTGAGATCAGAAACACTAAGATCTTGGGTGAAGTTGTTCTATTTAAATCTAAAAAGGAAAGTTTCTGAAAGACCCGACTAAAGATTTGATTGCTCATGGTTGAAGTAGTATTATTCATACATTCTCCCAGTTACTTTGACTCCAATAAGGGACTTTTTAACTTTCCCTCACTAACCACATACACTCCATTAGTAAGTCCTCCACTCCAAAATTTAACTGGACGTTCCATGTTCCTCCATCCATAGGACTAACATTGACAACTGGTCAGGCTGCCACCATCTCTTACCTGAATGATTTCAATAACCTCCAAACCAGCCTCCATGCTCACTCTGCTGCTCTGCAGTCCACTCCCACAAAGCAGCCTGCCAGGTCTTATTACAGTTAAATCTTATTACATCCCTCCATTTTTTAAAGTTGTCCACTACACTTAAAATTATAACCCAACTTCTTTATGTGGCAAATCTTTCCAACATCACTTTAATTTCTTAACCATCCAACATCTTTCAGACACACTGATCTCTATTATTTCCCATATACCAGATCTTCTCTGCCTGGAGTCTTCCTAAATGTTAGACTCTGCCCCAAGCTTCCTCTGCCATTCTCCACAAGGTGAGCTGTTTCTCATTCTTCAGTTTCAAGAGAAGCCACCTTAGAGCAGTCTAGGTCCAATCATGATAGAAAACAAACACACAGGCGGTTAAACAGAGGAAGTTTAATATAAAGAACCATTAACTGCGATAAAAAAAACACCTGTAAAATATGAATAAGGAAACTCTACCTGGCCCCGTAGGGCTGAAGAAGAGTACTTGGAAGTGGTTCAGTCCTCACTGGAGGAGGTGTGGTTTGGAGACCAGATAGCAAAGAAGTTTGCTAATGTAATTAGGACAGAGCTGGTGTGGACTTGCGAGATGAACAAAAGGCAACCCTCCAGAATATAGAGGGGGAGAAGATGATCAGACATGGGTGGCTGAACAGGCAATCAGAGTTTGGCCGCCAGCAGTGATAGAAAGCCATCTGAGCCTGAGGACCATGAGGAGTTGGGGGTAGGTTTACATAACAAATTATTGCAAGGTGTGTGACACTTTGATGTGTGCAAAGTACTTAACAGGGAAAGAGAGCATTATGATGTTTGGCCTCCTGGAAGCTCTGCTCCAGAGAGCTGAGAAAACGTTACCACTGAGAAACAACTTTCTGGGCCCTTACCTGGAACAACTTCTAGGTAATATCCTCATACTCCCACACTCTCACTGCCAAACACCTCTTCCCTGTCCCCTCTCCACTCCCAACCCCCACAAATTAGAGGAAGCCAGTTCTTTCTGCAGTATCTTCCCAGCACCCTCCACCGAGAAAGTTTATATCATGCTCACTTTAAAGGACAAATTCTTAAAG
Organism: Myotis lucifugus; assembly: GCF_000147115.1. NCBI lineage: Eukaryota > Metazoa > Chordata > Mammalia > Chiroptera > Vespertilionidae > Myotis > Myotis lucifugus. Next base: position 9,901,967 of record NW_005871070.1, on the reverse strand, counting down.
AAATTCTGTTGTTTAGCACAGATCATCATTGATTCGGAGCTAAGAGGCAAAATATTGATAACTGACATACCACCTCTCTGTCCCAACCTCAAGTGGCCCTGGAAGCTTAACACATTATTCTCTATCTAATCCCTCGATTTCCTCAATGGCACTTACTAATTTTCTCTGTAGTTTTATGTGGTTGCTTTAATTTTTCTGATTCTCTAATCAGAATGTAAGCAAATTAAAACAAGGGCAGTTTGTGTCCTGTTTGTTGTATTCCTAAGACCAGGAAAGGTGCTTAAAATGATTTTAAAATGAATGTTAAATGAATTTTCAGAATGGACCCTGAAGAGGAGACCTCTCTTAGAAATAAGATGTTCCAGCTCCAAGTCTGATAGGAAGATAAGAGTGGCAGAAGAAATGGGAAGACTAAGAGGGACCTTGCAGGCCTGTTCCAGTTTACTGTTTCTTGCATATATTTTCTTTTTTATTTTAGGAATAGGGAAAAGAAAGGCATCATTATAATACTCATGCATTTGGATACACTTAACCTCTCAATGCAGTGCTGATATTCCTATTCAAAATTACAGTGATCTTCATTGAGTTATGAGTATAACCCCCTGGTTTTGAGTTATATGGAAACTGCATATTACCACCTGAAGGTGGAATCTGAGCTACAGATCTACAATGTACTTTGCAATTCCATCTTCATTTACCAGGAGTTATTATGCTACAGGAAACATTATGCTTCAAGGCCTGAAAAGAACCCATTACTAAAATTAAGCCCACCACCCAACATATCTTGAATAAACAGCACAATAATAATTTGATTCCAAGTTTTCTCAATGTCCTCCCCTCCATTTATTTGGTTATCTCTGAAGTATAGTTCCTGAAATCTTCATTTGCATACACTTATTTCAATCGTGAAAACTGAAAATCACCAATGTTTTTACATTGTATATTCTCATATACTGAGGCGGCCATGTCTTCAAAGTAAACAATTTACAAAATCCAGGAACACATGGAAACTAACAGAAAAAGAGACTATTACAGTGTTTACTCAACTAGTTGGAGTCTTTATTCTTAAACATCTCTAATGACTTTTCTAACGTAGTTATTCCCATAGAATGAGTGTTATGATTGAAAAGAATGGGGAATGAGCATGGTAGGAGAAACCTGATTTATGTTGGCTTCAGGGTAAGCCCTTCTGAGCGACATCTAAGTTTAGACCTAAAGTTTGAAAAGAAGTCAGCTAAGAAATAGAGAAGATGGATGAGTGTTTCAGGCAGAAGGAAGAGCATACCTGAAAGACATTGTGGGGAGAGGGAGCTGGTGTTTTCTGGAAGCTGAAGGAAAGTTGTGTAACTGAACAGCAGCAAACATAGTGGGTGAGGGGTGAGGGCTAATAGGAGATGAAACGAGGCAGGAGCAGACCCTGCACTGCTTTGGAGGCCATGTCAGGAGCTGTAGATTTTATTTTAGCTACCCTGGTAAGCTTAAAACCCCCACTAGATGTATTTATTATTCTATGCTGATGTAAGCTTATAAGTAACTTACTCTGATATTTCATAATATAATTAAATTAATAACTTATTAGATAAAAGTTCTGATAATTAAAATTTCTTCTTTGATTTTTTTAGTGAAGATTAGCTTTTAGGTTAAAAAGCAATACTTATAAAATTTGGAAAAATAAAGAAACTATCTACACCCTCAACACATAAGATAAATCCATCTTTGCTATACCAGTATAGAAGCTTAATGTTTCATTTGCTAACTTGTAAGATTATTATAAATATTTTAAATTTTATTAGTTTGTTAATATATATGAAGAGGCAATATGCAAATTAGCTGGGACACCATAACAGTCATGACCAGTTCAGGAGGAGGCTGCATGTGCAGATGGGCGGGAGGGGGCTGGGAGCGGGCCCTGAGCAGAGACACAACACACAGGGGGCGCTGCCCCCGCTGGGAGACAGAACACCAGCAGTCCTGTCTTTGCGTGTGAGCTGCAGAGGAAACACCTTTTCTTACCGCTCATTGGCAAAGCTCCCTGTACTCCACTCGCAGTGTTCTTGGTAACTTGGGTAATAAGAATCCAAGAAGGTGATCTAGGGTGTTTCTACCTCACTCCTGGAGGAAAAAATGAAGGTCTGCTGCTGGAGGGGCTAAGAAATGTCATATCCTGCCCTAGCCGGTTTGGCTCAGTGGATAGAACCTTGGGTTTGATTCTGATCAAGGGCATGTACTTAGGTTGCAGGCTCCTCCCTGGTTGGGGCCCAGGTCAGGGCTCATGCAAGAGGCAACCAATCAAAGTGACCCTCTCACATTGATGTTTCTCTCTGTCTTTCCATCTCTCTTCCATGCTTTCTAAAAATCAATGGAAAAATATCTTCAGGTGAGGATAAAAAAGAAAGAAAGAAAGAAATGTCATATCCTATGAAAGAGACATCTTGAAAATGCCTAAAGAAAGTTGTCATTTTTTCGTAGTGAAGGGAATGGAGTCCATGTTGATGAAAACACCTTGGTGGCTGCGGTGGCTGGCAGTGGCAGCAGCAGAGGGGTGATGGGGGTGGTGCCTTTCCCTGATGAGCCGGTCGCCTCCCGCAGAGGAAGGCCAGACTGCAGCTTAGGCCACTCCCCACTGGGATGGGCCATCAGTAGGACATCCCCTAAGGGCTCCTAGACTGTGAGAGGGGGCAGGCTGGGCTGAAGGACCCCCCTCCCCAGTGCATGAATTTTGTGGACTGGGCCTCTAGTAATGAATAAGAGCATTGGGGCGGAGGTCAAGAGAGGAAAGATTGGAGGCTAGAGTCTGTCCAGAGATGTGAGGATTGTCTCTGAAACCCTGAGGAAGGACTGTCCATGTGAGTTGACCAGACTGACGGGTTGTGGGCTCCGTCCAAGTAAAGGCAAAGAGCATTTGAGAATGCGGGTGCGGTGGGATGGTGAAGAAGGTGTCTTTCAGGTCTAGGACCATGAAGTGGGAGTATTGGAGGGAATGAGGGAAAGGATGGTGTGCGGGTTTGGTACCACCAGTGTGTTGGGAGTACTGCCTGATCAATGATTTGAAGATCTTGGAGTAGATGAGGATGGGTGGGGGGCTTTTATAATTTTATGAGGGTTGGGTCATGATGCCAGGCAATGGAAGGGGCAGTGGTATCCTGGACTTTCAGATTAAATGAGGTCTGGGAACTCCCTGGATTCCTGACTGAAGAGGAGTAGGAGGACGGATCTGACTTCGTGTTGTGTGGGAGAAGCTTAAGGGAGCCTCTGAACTTTGACACCAAATGTTCGGATCACCAAAGTAGGAACATTGGAGGCCAAAAGTGGTAAGAGATTATAAATTTATTAGGTCATCTGGATACTAGATGGGCTGAGCCCCCAAATGGCTCCAGCACCCAGGAATGGGGGGTCAGAAGTTTTAAAGGTCTCTAGGTGGGTCTGGAACCTGGGAAAGTCCAGGGGAAAGATAATGGATTTAGCAAGTGGAATATGGTGTGGTCTAAACGAAAGGGAATGTCAATTGTGAAGTAGTCTAAAGCTCAGTTCCCAGGGGAGGGCTATCGATTCAATTATTTGATCAGACCTAACAATTTGGATATATATCTATACTAATAAAAGGGTAACATGCTAATTAAACCAGACATCTTCCGGACGTCCTTCTAGACAAAGCCACGGTGGGGAGGGGTGGGGTTGGGGCTGAGACAGAGGTGGTTAGGGGCAATCAGGGTGGCAGGGGAGGGTAGTTAGGGATGATCAGGCAGGCAGGCAGGCGAGTGGTTACGAGCCAGCAGACCCGGAATGTGAGAGAGATGTCCGACTGCCACTTTAGGTCCAATCCCGCAGTTGGACATCCCCTGAAAGGGTCCTGGATTGGAGAGGGTGCAGGCTGGGCTGAGGGACACCTCCCCAAGAGTATGAATTTTGTGCACCAGGCCTCTAGTTTTGTTATAAAGTTTGTAGTCTTCAGATTCCTATTTTATATTTGAATGCAATAAAATATGTAATTTTCTTTATGATAATATCTATTGCTGTTAAGTTTATAATTTTATTTCATCAAAGTATTTAATAAATACTCATTTATCTTTTTTTTAGAGCTTTCACTATGCATTTTATCTAAACTTAATCTAAGAGTACTGTATGGTGCAAAAATCAAAATAAACTTTTCCAAGTAATTTTTTATTCAGAGGATACATAATGACCATCTACCCCATGAATACAATCTTCTAGGCCATGAATGGAACAGTGGTAAACTACATGAAATACTTGCCCTTATGGATCTTCTATTCTAGTGGGGATGACATCTGTTTATTAAATAACCTTAACCTCACTACTGATTTTTATATTACTGTTATCATAAATGTTTTTCATATATATAAAAGGGTTTGTTTCTAGAATATTTGTTGTTTTCTCTATTGTTTTTACATTCTTTTTTCAATAGTCCACTCTTTTGTATTGCTGTTTTATGCATATTAATATAATAGAGGCCCAGTGCACGAATTTGTGCACCAGTGGGGTCCCTCCGCCTGGCCTGCGGGATCAGGCCAAAACCAGCTCTCCGACATCCTCCAAGGGGTCCAGAATTGCAAGAGGACAAAGGCCAGGCTGAGGGAACCCAGTGGTGCATGATCGGGTCCAGGAAGGGATACGGGAGGTTGGCCAGCCAGGGAGGGACCGCAGGAGAGCTCCTGGGCATGTCCAGCCTGTCTTGCTCAGTCCCTATAGGCCAGACCCCAGCAGCAAGCTAACCTACCGGTTGGAGCATCTGCCCCCTGGTGGTCAGTGCACATCATAGCAACTGGTCAACCGGTCAGCTGTCTGCCCCCTGGTGGTCAGTGCATGTCATAGTGAGTGGTTGAATGGCCTTAGCATATCATTAGTATATTACTCTTTGATTGGTTGAATGGATGACCAGATGACTGGACACTTAGCATATTAGGCTTTTATTATATAGGAAGGTAGACCAAATTTCCATTTTATTCTTTTATAAAAATATTTTATTTAGTCTAGCTGGTTTATTTTCTAAAAAGATTTTATGCTTTTTTTCAGTTTTAAAACTCTCCTTTGGATTTTTAGTCAACATTTAAAATACCTACACATTTATTTGGAAACAACAAACATGTTTATAAATATAATATTTATGTCCATGAATATGCCATTCTTTTCCATGTACTAAATTTTGTATTTCTTAGTCAAGTTGTACTAATTTTCTTCAACTAGATTTGAGACTCCATTGTTAAGATTTTTGTTTGTTTTTTGTTAATCCTTGCCTGAGGATAATTTTTACAATGCTTTCCAGAGAAAGTGGAAAGGAGGGGCTGGGGGGAAAAGAGAGAGAAACATCCATGGGAGAGAAACACACATACTGCATGCACCCCAATAGGGGAGAGAGAGAGCTGGGAGCAAACCCACAACCCAGGTGTGTGTGGGCCAACGTTCTAATAACTGAGCAAAACTGGCCAGGGCTTGTTAAGATTTTTAAAAATAGTTTTTGTTATAATTTTGTTAAGGTTCCTTAGATTTTGTATTTTTTTTCTTGTTGTAAGTAGATTTTTTTTTACCACTATATCCTCTAACTTAATAATGATCCTTCCATAGGAAGGCCCTTATTGTTGTATATTTGTCATATGACCATTAATTTTACTAAGCTTCTATAATCCTACTATCTTTGATTATTTCTCAAAATTTCATAGATATACAATGAAACTATGTAAATTACCTTCTTTCAGTTTTGCTTCATGCATTATTGAGAATTGGAACATTTTAAACATCATTAAATCATAAAGGTATAGTGGGAAAACCTTTTGTTTATTTTGAACAGAATATTTGTTTCCACATCTGATCTAAATGAACAGGAAAAAATACCTCCTTGGAATCTATAAACATTAAGCATATAGTCAAACAGCATATATAGATCATCAAATAATCAGTAAGATAATGTTTTAAACAACTTGTAGCAATTTCATGCACAGTTATGCTCATTTTAAAAAGAAAAAATGTTCAAACTCATTAAGTTGTATACATTAAATATGTACAGTTTTGTATAGCAATTATAACACAGACAGTTAAAAAGAAAATAATAATAATAATAATAATAAAAGAAAACAAATTAATTCTCCTTTTTATCATATAAAGAGAAACTTAATTTTGAGAAAATAATCTTTGTATTTCCACAGGGCACAATAGTTACTGGGTTCTAATCACTTCACCATTTCATGGAATCATAAAACTAAAAATCTTTCAATAACAATAGTAACACCTTTACAACAATGGACTAATATGCATGTTTGAAGAAACTTAGCCTGAAATATTTTTCACAGTTCTGAGGGCTAGAACAACTTATATTCAAACATGAAAAACATTCTGTCTTATGTGTGGCAGATGCAAAATGGAAATAATCATTCTTTTCGGCCACAAAATTTTTTGCTTCTCTCACCAGCCATATCTGATGATACCGCCCATCTTTCGATGATTCCATTTTTCCAGGACGTGTGGCACTTCCTGATCCAGAAGAGTTAGCGATTATCTATAGGTTAGCATAAGTTCCCTCTGCAAGGACATCCATGTGGAGGTGAGGGCGCAAGATCTCCAAAGGCCAAAAGGGTAATGGGAGAACAAGATTTGTAGGACAGAGCCTTAGGGAACACTTAGCAGAGCTGGGTCAAGGTAAGGGGTCAATGAAAGAGATAAAGGGGTAGCAAGAAGAATGAAAATCAAGAGAATATAATATCATAATTCAAGAAGAGAGATTTTCAAGAATGAGAGTGCAATCAACAGTCAAGTTGATGGTCTTGGATGATATGCTTAACATATAACTAAGACAGTGTCTGCCTTCATGGTGGGATATGCTAAGAAAAATGATGACATTTGTGTTAAATTTTGTTATATTTCAGGTTATATTTACATACTCAGGTTATATTTCATGTTCTTTTAAATAAAATATTTAAGTTGGCTTACAATATTGGAAAGAATTAATGTGGGAGGAAGGAAGTTGAGCACTGTTTCAAATAAAGGTGTGTGTGTGTGTGTATGTGTGTGTGTGTGTTTTAAATATATATGTGTGTATATACATTGACATGCATGTATTTCTTCACTTATTCAAATAAGAAAGCAATTTTAATAGGAAGAAAAAAGGAGTCATCACTTTTATTTTTTTATTTTTGATGGAGTAAATTGCTACTGCACAGTATTTGTGTTTCTGAGATTTGTATATTGTTCTTGTAGTTCAATACACTGTATTCTTCCCAGGGCAAGAAGTTATTTTCCTCAATGTGTTGTGTTTTACAAAGAAATACTGCTATTGTCCAGTGAATATAAAATAATAGCTATAGCAACAATTATTCTAGCATCCTAAATGAGGATGATATATGGCAATGGAAATATGCAAGAAAAAAATAAAGTCAAAGCAGTTATAGTAACACTTTTTATTGATGTCAGACATCTATGCTATCTTTTTAACTCTCACAATGTATTTTTAAATTTATCTTTATTGTATAAAGTATTACCGATGTCCCCTGTTTTTCCCCCAATGACCCCCTCCACTTTGTACCCTTCCCAGGCCATCACCACATTCTTATCTGTGTCCATGGATTATGCACATATGCATATAAATTATTTGGTTAATCTCTTCCCCCACCCCAAACTCCTGCCTTCCCTCTGAGATTCATCAGTCTGTTCCATGCTTCTATGTCTCTAGATATATTTTGTTTATCAGTTTATTTTGTTCTTTAGATTCTGCAGATTAATAAGATCATGTAATACTTGTCTTTGTCTGACTGGCTTATTTTGCTTAGCATAATATTCTCAAGGGTAAGAGATCCTTTTTTTAAGGTTGCATAGTATTCCATAGTGTAAATGTACCATGGTTTTTTATCCACTCATCTACGTATGGGCAGTTGGACTGTTTCCAGATGTTAGCTATTGTAAATAGTGCTACTATGAGCATATGGGTGCATATATTCTTTCTGATTGGTGTTTTGGGTTTTTTAGGATATATTTCTAGAAGTGGGATCACTAAAAGACCTGTACTCAGAAAACTACAGGAGATGGAGGGAGATATAAACAAGTAGAAGAATACACCGTGTTCATGGATTGGTAGAATCAATCTATAGAATCAATGCAATCCCCATTAAAATACCAACGGCATACTTCAAAGACCTAGAACAAACTCTCCAAAAATTCATCTGGAATATATAAAGATCCCGAATAGTTGCAGCAATCTTGAGAAAGAAGAACAAAGTTGGAGGGATCACAATACCAGATATCAAACTATACTACAAAGCCACTGTTCTCAAAACTGCCTAGGACTGGCACAAGAACAGATATATAGACCAATGAAACAGAACAGAGAACCCAGAAATCAACCCAAGCCATTATGCTCAATTAATATTTGACAAAGAAGCCAAGAGCATACAATGGAGTCAAGACAGTTTCTTCAATAAATGGTGCTGGGAAAATTGGACAGATACATGCAAAAAAATGAAACTAGACCACCAACTTACACCATACACAAAAATAAACTCAAAATGGATAAAGAACTTAAATGTAAGACGGGAAACCATAAATATCCTAGAAGAAGCCATAGGCAGCAAAATAGCAGACATTTGTCTTAGCAATATCTTTACTGATACAGCTCCTACAGCAATGGAAACTAAGGAGAAAATAAACAAATGGGACTACATCAAAATAAAAAACTTCTGCACAGCAAAGGAAACGATCAGCAAAACAACAAGAGAGCCCACTGCATGGGAGAACATATTTGCCAATGATATCTCCAATAAGGGTTTAATCTCCAAAATTTACAGGGAACTCATACAACTTAACAAAAGGAAGATAAACAATCCAATCACAAAATGGGTAAAAGACCTAAATAGACACTTTTAGAAAGAAGACATACAGAAGGCCAAGAGACATATGAAAACATGTTCAAAGTCACTAATCATCCGAGAGATTCAAATCAAAACAACAATGAGATACCATCTCACACCTGTCAGAATGGCTATCATCAACAAATCAACAAAGGACAAGTGCTGGCAAAGATGTGGAGAAAAAGGAACCCTCGTGCACTGCTGGTGGGAATGCAGACTGGTGCAACCACTGTGGAAAATAGTATGGCATTTCCTCAAAAAATTAAAAATGGAACTTCCATTTGGTCCAGTCATCCCAACTCTAGGACTATATCCCAAGAAAACAGAAACACCAATCAGAAAGGATATAGGCACCCACTATGTTCATAGCAGCACAATTTACAATAGCTAAGATTTGGAAACATCCTAACTGGCCATCAGCAGATGGGTGGATTAGAAAACAGGGGTACATCTACACAATGGAATATTATGCTACTGTAAACAAGAAAGAATTCTTACCATTCGCAACAGCATGGATGGAACTGAAGAACATTATGCTAAGCAAAATAAGCCAGTCGGAGAAAGATAAATATCACATGATCTCACTCATTTGTGGAATATAATGAACAACATAAACTGATGAACAAAAATAGAACCAGAGTCATAGAAGCATTGAACAGACTGTCCAACCTATGAGGGAAGGAGGGGAGTGAGGAGGTAAGAGATCAACCAAAGGACTTGTATGCATGCATATGAGCATAACCAATGGACACAGATGGGGGGGGGGTAGGTGAGGGCATATGCTGGGGGGTGGGGGAGGCCAGGGAGAGGTCAATGGGCATAAAAGGAGACTTATGTAATACTTTAAACAATTATAAATTTAAATTTTAAAAATGTACTATTTTAAGAAGAATATATTCAAAGAAAAGAACCTTCTCACGAAAGTTGTAATAGTAGTAACATTTTCAAACTTTGGCTCACTGTGTGTACTATAAGATCTGGTGAATTTCACCAGGAAGCAGGGTGTAAATATGAAATATCAAATTGAAAGTTAGTATATAATAGTGGTGAGAAATTTATTTTTATGTAACAAATATCTGGATTAAAAATAGTAATTAAATATTTGAAATATTAATTAATACTGATGATTATTTAAACTCAACCACTTTTTAAGAATTTAAAGCAGCTAAAAGTCCTCATAATTATTAAAACCAAAGTAACTTTTATAGCTATGAGACAGCTTTTGATTGCGTGCTTATTTTACATTTAGAAATAAAACTCCAATAATGTCTAAAAAATAATAGGCATATAGATCAATGGAACAGAACGGATACCCCAGAAATAGACCAAGTCATTATGCTCAATTAATATTTGACAAAGGAGGCAAGAGCATATGATGGAGTAAAGACAATCTCTTCAATAAATGGTGTTGGGAAAATTGAAAGGTACAGGCAAAAAAGGAAACTAGACCACCAACTTACACCATACACAAGAATAAACTCAAAATGAATAAAAGACTTCAATGTAAGTTGTGAATCCATAAAAATCCTAGAAGGAACCATAGGTAGCAAAATCTCAGACATCTCTTCTGGCAAAATGTTAGCCATTATATCTCCTAGGCCCTAGGGTGAGGTAAACAAAGGAGAAAATAAACAAATGGAACTACATCAAAATAAAAAGCTTCTGCACAGAAAAAAAAATCAACAAAAGGAAAAGAGAGCCCACTGCATGGGAGAACATATTTGCCAATGATACATCTGATAAGGGGTTAATCTCCAAATTATATACAGAACTCATACAACTTAACGAAAGGAAGACAAACAATCCAATTAAAAAATGGGCAAAAGACCTAAATAGACCCTTCTCCAAAGTGCATATACAAATGGCCAAGAGACATATGAAAACAATGCTCAAAGTCACTGATCTTCAGAGAGATGCAAGTTAAAAGGACAATGAGGTATCATCTCACAACTGTCAGAATAGCTATTATCAACAAATCAGCAAATGGCAAGTGCTGGTGAGGATGTGGAGAAAAGGGAACCCTAGTACATTGCCTGTGGGAAAGCAGACTGGTACAGCCACTATGGAATTCAGTATGGAGTTCCCTCAAAAATTAAAAATGAAACTGCCATTTGACCCAGTGATCCCATTTCTGGGACTATAGCCTCACAATGTATTCTAAAGGTTTTCTTATTTTCATCTTCACTCTGGAGGAGGTAACTGAAGCATAGAGGAACAAAACAATTGTCTCCTAGTTGAATAACAAATTAGATGAAAATCCAATATCCAATTGTTAGATCTTGATGACATATTCACCTCGTGCTTTATTAGCTATTTACACATACATATGAGAGATCTCTCTTTCTAATAAAAAGAAACTATAACCAACAATAAATATTATTACTTCTTTTTGGTTTTAAAGAACTATCAATTTCTATTCAAGCTCCTTAAATAAAATATCTCGGTGTATCTGTTAACCAGTGTAAAAATAAAAAGTAAAGAAAAATTTAGTAGTTTAAGAATTGGAATGGGGGGTTACAATAATCCTGGGATGATTCCAGTACCTTTTGTTTATCCATGGGTGGATTATCTACTTTGTGAATTATTCATGACTAATTTTGAAAGTTAGAGCTGCATTGCCCCACTGCTTGGTTAGCTCTGAGGACCTTTCCTCCTACTACCCAGCTGGTGTGTTCTCAGGGAAGGAAAACTCTTTTAAATACGAATCCAAGCAAAACACAATTAGGCAAGCAAATGTGCTGAAAAATAATAACATCATGAATTACAAAGCCAAATGGGAAAGATTTGAATGTCACCTACCGTTTTGAAGTATCCAACTATTGTTCCTATGTGATGCTTAAGGAACTGATTTGAGCCAGTCATATCACAAAGATAATTTATTCTATAAGAGAGGTCCCCAACTTTTGGTTTTAATTGAATTACAAAGTTTGACTATGTTGAAGAAGTAGCTGCAAGCCTGATTCCTTTCCAATGGCCTGCAGTTTCTCCCAGAAAAAAAAAGAACCATCTACCATGAAGAACCATGCCCATAACATTTCTCTTCCAACCTGAAAATATCCAGAGCTAAAGAGGACCCATGCCTACATTTGAAAAGCTGCAGAGCTCCCAGGAGATTACAGCCTTTCCCATTCTCTCTCTCTCTCTCTCTCTCTCTCTCTCTCTCTCTCTCTCTCTCTCTCTCACACACACACACACATGCACATACTCACACCTCAGAACTTCTGGCACCTGAAAGATTTCACTATAGATTTTGTGGCTTGGGTAGGTTAGCTAGCACACACAAATACTAACATGCTTTAAATAAATTAAATTTCATGATGTTTATGGACATTGTAGCCATCTACAAATGACAGAAAGCTGCCCTGCCAGTGTGGCTCAGCGGTTGAGCATGGACCCATGAACCAAGAGGTCACTGGTTCTATTCCTGGTCAGGGCACTTGCTCGAGTTGCGAGCTCAATCTCTAGTAGGGGGCGTGCAGGACGCAGCCCATAGATGTTTCTCTCTCATCGATGTTTCTCTCTCTCTATTGCTCTCCCTTCCTCTCTCTCTAAAATCAATAACACATATTTAAAAACAAACAAACAAACCCAACAACAAATGACAGAAAGCTTTTAGCAGAGTTGTATCCAAATGACTCACTTCCTTAAAATATAATGACTTGCACATACAGATATATGGATAAAGTACAGATTTCCATACGTTTTCATTACACAAGATGTCCAATATTTAAAATGCTTTTTAAAAGTTGGGGAAAGAAAACATGCTCATTACTAAAAATTATTGTAATTTGTTTATCTAAATAAATGAGCTCAGATAAAAATACTTAAAACATCCATTGATAATTTTAGAATATATGTAAGTAATCACTTTTTATAGTACAGCCTTTCTTTTGCAAACAAGGTTTTGCACTCAGTGTTCATACTTAAGTTAATGTTTATTAACATATTAGCATTAGCTATTACAAGTAGAGTTTCAGTAAATGACTCTCACACTGTAAGGGATTTGAATTAAAGCATGTACTGTACTTCTTGATGTATTTTCTTTCTTCTTCTGCAATAACATGCCTAAAGATTAGCATAACTTATTTTCAAGAAATAAATGTTCTTCATTATAATTATTCTCATCTTGACCTGTTGAACTAGCTTCATCTTTACAAAAAATAAATTGTTAAGTGTTGATTAAAACACAACATCTTATGAGGCTTTCTAATTACCACCTCTACTAAATAGGGTAGTTCTTGACTAACCCAACATAAATATACTTAACTAATGAGTTATGAACCTTTAAGAGACTTCTTCTGCATTAAACTTTCCTCAAATTGCTTCAAGTATTTTTTCTTCATTTCTCAAATGTACTTCCTTCCTGTTTTGTCTCAGTCTTTGATTTTGCTGGTTGCGCAAGGGAGCTATGGCTGATAGTTTAAAAATCCAAATTAACAATTAAAATTATAACAAAACTTCAATGAGGTTATGGAGGTATATGTACTTCATTCATAGTAATTAGAAAAATTCTGCTAAATTATAATGATCAAACAGGAAATGTTCTTTTACAGGGCTTTGCAAAATTTTGTGCCATCTTTAACAGTATTGAAGCATAGAATGTATAAAATGGAAAGAACCCAAGAAATCATCTATTTTAACCCCACCTTATTTATAGCTATGTTGATGAAGGCCCAGAGAAGTAAAAAAATATGTATAATGTCACACAGCTAGTTAGTATCAGATGGTATGCTATTTTTATGTAAGTTTAAAAAATATTTCCTATATTTGTTAACCTTCCTATATTTTTACTCACTTCAAGGTTATTTGTATATATAGACGTATACATACATCAATGTGTTTTAACTTTCTCAATGAAAAATTATTGTTATCCCAATATATTGCTGTAGTATTCTGGCTTTGATTCTAGAACAGTAAGAGTAAATTAAAAAACAAACACACACACACACACACACACACACACACACACACACACACACAAAACACACAGGTGAAATCTGAATGAAGTCTAGAATTCAGTTCATAGTTAGATACCATTGTTCATTCCTTAGTTTTGGCAACTATATCTTGTATAATGTAAATGTTAACATTAAAGATGCAATAAGCAAGATAACAAGCCCCAGATGGAGTTGTTTATGCTAAGCCCCATGCCACCAAACCAGCTTGATTTAATAATAATTTCAGCTCTCCAGAAATGGAATCTTAAGTCAGTCAACCAGGAATCACCTGATCAGCACTAGTTCAGCAGCCCGATAGGTCCCTTCAATCCCCTAGAGAAAAGTAGCTTTTCAATAACCAACCTATTTTCCTGCCTAGTACACCTTCCTTATTATACTCCTTATGGCTATAAAAAAAAGTCTTCCATTTTCTACAGCTCCTCAGAGTTCCTTTGTATCTGCTAGGTTGGATGCTGATGGACTCAAATGGATTTTTGCTCAAATAAACTCTTAAAATTTTGCCCTAATCAGTTTGGCTCAGTGGATAGAGCGTCGGCCTGTGGACTCAAGGGTCCCAGGTTCGATTCCGGTCAAGGGCATGTACTTTGGTTGCGGGCACATCCCCAGTGGGGAGTGTGCAGGAGGCAGCTGATCGATGTTTCTCTCTCATCGATGTTTCTAACTCTCTATCCCTCTCCCTTCCTCTCTGTAAAAAATCAATAAAATATATTTTAAAAAAAACTCTTAAAATTTTTAATATGCCTCAGTTTACCTCTTCAGAGAGAAAGACTACTTGAAACAAGAAAAAAATTGAGCCAAACTTAACTTGGCTTTAACTGCCTGTGCCCAGTGAAATTTTGTCCTTGCCTAATTTCACAGTCATCCTGTGGCTGCTGTGGCTCAATACTGGGAACCCTTTTAGGGATTTTAAGGACCAAAGTATGCACTACCTCCAGCCACCAGGACGCGTGAATGTGGTGGGTATGAAGGCCTTTGTGCTTACCATGTCCACAGGTCTTTGGAAGTAGCTGCCTTGGGGAAGGGGGTATTGGGGGCAGGCAGTGATCGTCAGTCAGGTGCAATTCCTAGGGAGGGACTCCACTATGAGCTCTCAGCAGGGAACATCTCATGACTGGAAGGAATGAACACCTTGGTCCTAAAAGATCTGAGTGTTATGTCACTGCAGCCATTGAATTGAAACCAACTCTTTAGCACATTAGTGGGCCACAGAATGAAAGTGAACTTAGGCAAGGAAGAAATTTTAAAACCAGGTGAGTTTGGCACAACTTTTTCTTGTCACGAGTATTTTTTTCTCTTCAATTTCTCTTGTTTGTATCTACCATTATCTACACATTTCATGGCATCTATTCCAAGATGTCAGCTATTTGAGCTTAAGAGAATACTTAGAACAATTAAAAAATATACTCCTTTGGTTCTTTAAGGGATATGACTTTACTTATTTTTAATTTTTAAAATTAAATTTATTGGGGTGACATTGGTTAATAAGACTATACGGGTCTCAAGTGTACAAATCTATGATACATCATCTGTACAAATCTATGATACATCATCTGTATATTTTGTACCCACTTCCCAAAGTCAAGTGATGTGATTTTAGATGCAGTTTGCCAATCCAAGAGTAGAGTAAATTCTCACCCCACCCTTACCTTTCACATTTGTCCAAGTGAAGTCATATTCAGTTTCATTAGATATGGCTAATTTAGATAGTGGTAGCAAATCAATCCCCAAGTCTCAGTGGCTCAACACATCAAATCCTACATGTCCAATATGGGGTAAAAAGGGTACATAGAAGACTCTCTCATCTTGTAATGGCCCCATTTGCAACACACAAACTCTAAGGTCACAGCAGAAGAAGTAGAGAATAGAGGAGCCATATCTGTTTTTAAAAGACTAGACCCAGAAGTGACATTTCTGCTAATAGTCCACAGCCTAAAACTTTTTTAAAAATATATTTTATTGGTTTTTTTACAGAGAGGAAGGGAGAGGGATAGAGAGTTGGAAACATTGATGAGAGAGAAACATCGATCAGCTGCCTCCTGCACACCCCCTACTGGGGATATGCCCTCAACCAAGGTACATGCCCTTGACCGGAATCGAACCTGGGACCCTTGAGTCCACAGGCCGATGCTCTATCCACTGAGCCAAACCGGTTAGGGCAACATCCTAAAACTTTTCTTATGATTCCAACATACCTGTCAAGAAAACTAGGAAATGCAGATAAATGAATGGAGTACTAACATACTTTGCTCAAACTGGCTAGTAAACCTTCTGGAATAGCCTTATACATATATGCAATGCAGTATAGACTACCGGCTAGAGTCTAATCCATAAGTATAGCTTCTCTGAACAAAGATTATGGTCAATCTTTGTGCCAAATCTATTTTTATATGTTTTTATTGATTTTTAGAGAGAGAGGGAGGGAGAGGAATAGTGAGATAGAGCATCAATGAGAGGGAAACATCATTGATCTATTGGCTGCCTCCTGCACAGCCCCTACTAGAGATCGAGGCCACAACCCGAGCATGTGCCCTGGGGATCATACAGGTGACCTCTTGGTTCCTGGGTTGATGTTCAACTGCTGAGCCATATGGCTGGGCACCATATCTATTTTTATACCAACTACATTGATTAATAAAGCAATAATTTGAACATTCAGACATTTTTAAGGACACATAAAAGTGCTTCAGTAAGTTGCACAGTCATGGAAAAGACAGAAATTTTATTTAAAAATCTTTTAAATTTATTATGGAAATTAGCCTTATAATTCTAAAGTCCTAGATATTAAATACCTAAGCAGGGGTGATTTCTGTTCTGGTTGTTTTATAAGGAGCCACAGTGTGTTAGGACAAATAGGATTTGCAAAAATTGTTGGCAAGTACCCAACAGGGAGAGGCTTCAGTTCACAGGCCTGTATTTCCTTACCATGTGGTCCTAGCTTCAGCAAAAATGTTTCTCTTTCTGGAAAAAAAAAGTATTTTTCCTTAATGTTACAGCAGACATGTTTTAAAAATTAGAATTACCATTTTTCATGAATACTGGTCAATGAAATATGTCTTTTTAATGCAGAGTCATAAAGTAATGGCTGAAAACGGCCTGGGTGCAGTTTTTGGCTCTGCTAGTTCTTATGTCCCTGTGTCATCAATTAACCTCTCTATGCTTCAATTTCTTCATCTATAAAACAGACACAGAACTATGATCAACCCTACTAGGCATGATGTGGGGACAAAAGTGTTAGTATTTGTAAAATGTTTAGTACAGAGTCCAGCATATAGTAAACTCTATGTGTTTGCTGCTGTTGTTTTCACTAATGTTCAGCTACTTACAAATAAACTAGAGGCCTGGTGCATGAAATTCATGCATGGGGGGTCCCCTCAGCCCAGCCTTCACCCTCTCCAATCCGGGACCCCTCGGGGGCAGTCAGACATCCTCTCACAATCCGGGACATCTGGCTCCTAACTGCTCACCTGCCTGCCTGCCTGATCACCCCTAACTGCTGCCCCTGCCAGCCTGGTTGTCCCCAACTGTCCCCCCTGCTGGCCTGATCATCCAATGCAGCCTGCTGTTCAGTCGTTTGGTCAGTCGTTTGGTCGTCCCTCACTATCCCCCCTGCTAGCCTGGTCGCCCCACGCAGCCTGCTGTTCAGTCGTTTGGTTGTCCCTCATTAAACCCCTGCCCGCCTGGTCACCCCAGGCAGCCTGCTGGTAGTTACTGCTACTGTGACAGCATCCTGGACAATTTGCATATTCCTCTATTATTAGTATAGATTACTTTTACAAGTGAGGAAGCCTTTATCATGAAGTAAAGTCCAATATAAAACTTATAAAATAATGGTGCCGATATAAAATGTTAAATGCCAAAGTAAGTTGTCCTAACATTATTCAATTTTTCCTTTTCCTTTTCCATAACTTCCCCAACCAGAAATTCAGTTCTAAGGGAAAATGTTATCATGTTGTGTAATTTAATATATTTTCACATGTGATCAGTTCAAGAAAGCAATTAAGGAATAAAAAAGGGAAAATATCTTTCTTCTTTTCACATACTGAGCTGTGCATGATCCTGCTCCACTCCCCTCCCACCCTGCCACCTACAAAAACATGCTCACTGTTCCACAGTAATAAACTGGTTGGCATTCTAACTGTGAAGAGAAAGACAAAACATCATGGAAAGAAGGGAGTAGAAAAAATAGCTGAAGGATGTGGAGAATTTCATACTCAGAGACTCTGTGTAGTCCATGGGAAATGCAAGATTGGAATCCTATATAATAAAAGGCTAATATGCAAATTAACCAAACAGCAGAATGACCGGTCGCTGGTCACTATGATGTTCACTGACCACCAGGGGGCAGATGCTCAATGCAGGAGTTGACCCCTGGTGGTCAGTGTGCTCCCACAGGGGAAGTGCCGCTCAGTCAGAAGCCGGGCTCACAGCTGGCAAGTGCAGAGGGAGCCTCTCCTGCCTCTGCAACATCCCACAAGGGGTCCCAGACTGTGAGAGGGTGCAGGCTGGGCTGAGGGACCTCTCCCTGCCCTCCCTAGTGCACGAATGCCATGCACCAGGCCTCTAGTTAAAGCTATAAAAAGGTAACCCTAGCTTCTGACACTCCTCTCATGCCCTGAAACAGTCTCCTCAGGCAGGGAAAGAAAGAGATGTGATCAAAGCATTTATAGGCTTTAAAGTCTTCCAGGTAAACTTCCCTTCCACTGATATCCATGAATAGGACTTCTCTTGGTCCTACCAATGTGTAAGCAGGAGAGCCATCTCTGATTGCTATAGGGCACTGCCAAGATCTTGGTACCCAAAAGCCACAAACTTCCTAACACCAGAAGGCATATGTCATTGGTTGAACAATTTTCCTCGTCAAATGTATCTGTTGAAGCACCACTACCTTAGAAATTAGCTATATTTGGAGAAAGGGCCTTTAAAGGTGTGATTAAATTACAATGAACCCTAATGGGTCCTAATCCAATATGACTGGTGTTCTTACAAGAAAAAAAAAGGGCACACAATGAAATATAATGGATGCATGTACACAGAGGAACAAATAAGAGGACACAGTGAGAAGATGTCCATCTGCGATGCAAAGAAAGAGGCTTTGAAGATATTAAACCATGATCTTGGATTTCTAGCCTGCAGAACTGAGGAAATATATTTCTTTTGTTTAAAGCACCAGCCTATGGTGTTTTGTGAAGGCAATCCGGTCCTAGTGCACTAATAGAATGCATTTTGGGATTCACTGTAGCCAACTTACTTGCTTCATATCCACTGTTTGCCAGGCAACCTTATAATATGTGCTATGCCCTGTCTCATTTAACATCAGTCCTTGTGCTGGAGAAAATAAAGTGAAAAATTATATATTTTAATAGTTCACTTCAGAAAAAATATTCTTACTCTGAAACTTTAGGGTGTTGATAAACAATTACATTTGTTATTTAGACTCTAGCATACATTTATCCATAATAATTTTGAATGTTGAAGAAGTGATGTTGAAATTATATTCAAATTATCATTCTTTGCCCCATCTATTGTACTCCCCCGAGCTAAATTTATTAATATCAAAGATTTCTATTCATTCTATGTAAATTTACTAAAGTCTGTTGAAATTCCTGATTGCTGACATTTTCGAGTTTAATACACTTTTTGTCTCTCTTTTGACAAATCACACACATATCTTCAGGGACTCTTATTACAGAGCTAAGTACATTGTCTGACAAAAGCTGAAGAATTTTAATAGATAAATGACAAATTTTAACAAAGAGCTCTACTGAGTTAATTTCTGAAATCTTTTACTGTATGTATAGAAAACTGGCAGAAGTAATTTGGTGAAGTGCACGTTTTCTATACATAATAAAAGAGAATTATTAGTAGATATATTCGACAAGATCCATCTATTTGATGGATAACCACAAAATAACCTACCAATACAAATATGCCTTCATGCTTATTTATTAGGTTATTTTTCTCCTGGACTAAAAAAAATAATAATGATAATAATGTTACCAGTTATTCAGTTCAAGTTTTAATGAGAAAAGGAAGCAATTCTACTACTGCAAAAATCAATGTCATCTTAGAGTCAAAAACCAAAAAGCTTTGTAATTTAAATATATACATCTGGGTATATATTTTTGAATACCCAGTTTACATTGTGTGAAATGTGTGTGTGTGTGTGTGTGTGTGTGTGAAGGAATGTACCTGATACAATCATTGCCTGATCTGTTCTCTGCAGGCACTAGGAAAGGTCAGAGAGAATCATCATCTAAAAGTGAAGTGATTTTTTTCTGTACAAGTTCTTGATGTAAACAGACTAATGAACACAACCCCATTCTTACTCACATGACATCATACACAATCACAGTTAAGTGTTTCTATCTGTCACAGCCTGGAGAGTCACTACCAGATTGTGCCTGACTGGCATATAATCCAAAATAATATTTCCGCAGTTTTACTTAATCAGTGCTTATTCTGCATGATTTCTGGGCTCTATAGGGGCAGGTCAAAGACAGTGAGCACAGAGGTAAGTTTAGAGTTTAGCCTGCTCAGAAAATGAGCAGGCTGTGTTGGTAACCACACAGCAACATTATTGAACATCTGTTGACTGAAGAGCAAGAAAGAAATAAGCAAGTAAATAACCTTTCTTATTGTAAAACCAGAAATCACATATCACTTGTTTTTGGAAAAAGAAGATTTGTAAGCATGTGGCAGTTGATCTCTGTGCATAATTTATGCTCGTGTTCAAGACATTTTAAAAATCCATTTTCTTACAAGGCTCTAATTTGGCTGCTACATTTGCTGCCAGTTAAGCAGCAGCTTTTAGTATAGGGAGGCCCCACTGAACATTCACCTTCTGAGTTTTCTTACCCAAGACATTTAAGTCAGAATCTGGACCAATCTGCCACTTCGTAGCTAGCAGCAAGTGAGGAGCACTCAAAAGATCCTGCTGCTATAAACATGCTCCTTGAGGAGCAGCCAAACAGTTTCAAAGTTTGAATTTTTTCTTTTAAGAAAAAAGAAACAATCCCTGGGTAAAGAATGTTCCAGAGTATTTTGGAAAAGCTTTGTATACTTTCTAGGAATGATAAATAATTATCTTAATTAAAAATGAAAGTATGAAATGATGCAATGTGTAAAATTTACAAAATGTCAGATCAGACGGAAACAGGAGATCAAATTTCTTATAATTTAGGGGAGAATTTTCTTCTACTAACTAGATCATGATCTTGCTCGATCTCTTACAGTATATAAGAGCTATGAGCAATAGGGCAGACTCCTGTTTTTTAAGACACATGAAAAATAAGATGGTGAATTTCAACAGCTGAGTTACAGTCCACTCCATACACCAAAACGTTATTTTGGCGTCTACACCATTATCTAGCTAATGAAACATTAAAAAATAGGCAAGCAAAAGGAAAAGTGCAATGATGCACATGATACATGAATACAAATGAATTAAAGCACAATGCATATTATTTGCTATTAAAAACAAAATTGACTAGCAATATATTATCATTGTCAAATATTAATTCATCCAACATATTTTAAGGAACATGGCATTATCCTACAATAATCTGTGGTTACATCAGATATGATGGCTATCTTTTTAAAAAATTAATGGTAGCTTTCTCAGTTCATAGATTTTCCCCTAATAGCAAGCTGCATCAGTTGCCCAGGATCAAAGAGCAGTTTTCAGTAGTCTAAAGTTTTGATTGATTTGAGCCATGTTTAGCTTTAATCCATCCTTGCACATGCTTAGGGAACGAGATATTCTATTGGATTCTGTCCTTGTAGCTTGGAGTCTTTCTCTGTGTGCATCTAGAGCGGGGAAAGTTTTCAAATCCAAGTAGAGTGAGGATTTAACCCTTATTTAGATTTTATTGTGACTGACGGAGGGAGGACTTGCAATATCCACAAAAGAGCAGGTCAAGACCTAGGGGAAAATACAGAGGGTTAAGGTGGGGTTGTGACTCTTGGCTTAAACAAATAGAGTTAATGGCTTGGAAAAGGATTCCGGCTTACTCTGGTATGAAACTCAGTGCCTAGTCACAGAAGAACCAGAGCTGACAGCCCCAGCAAGGATGGGTTGGGAGTGGGGCAGAAAGTAAGGGGATGCTAAGTGGAGAACAGCAGGAGGTCTGAAAGGGGTAGACAGAGTATGATATGAGTTGGGGGAAGAGCAGATGGGGTGTGACTGCCAACCTGTTGGCTAATTAGAAAGTCCTGCTGTGTTAAACCTGGGCTCTGAGAGAAAAGTCCTTAATGTGTACAATCTGACAGAAAGAACAATTGATTATTTTTTTCTTATGAACACATTCTGAAGTATCCCATAATACTACTTATTTTTGAACTATGTTTTCATGACTTGGAATGACAAGAAATATAATTTCCTCTAAGTAAGAAAAAAAAAACCTTCCAGAAAAGTTTCAAATTAAATTAGAAATTTTAATGAGGCATAATTCCTCAAAATATTATACAAGAGTAATATTATTTAATATTATATTAAACAAATATAATTCACAATCATATTTTACTTGTGATTGACCTGAAAATAAACCTTGTTTCACTTAAAAATAGTTTATAAGCAAAGAATAAACCATCATATTTGGGAAAATGGGTCCACCAAATTATGTGAATGGGTTATCTTTCTGACAAATCAGAACATAATTCATTATACATTAAACATACAATTTGAATTTCAATCAGGCCCTATTTAAAAAATATATTTTTATTGATTTCAGAGAGGAAGGGAGAGGAAGAGAGAGGGATAGAAACATCAATGATAAGAGAGAATCATTGATTGTCTGCCTCCTGCATGCCCCCCACTGGGGATCAAGCCTGCAACCTGGACATGTGCCCTGACAGGGAATCAAAGGATGACCTCCTGGTGCATAGGTCCAACCCAGGGGTGGGCAAACTTTTTGACTCGAGGGCCACAATGGGTTCTTAAACTGGACCGGAGGGCCAGAACAAAAGCATGGATGGAGTGTTTGTGTGAACTAATATAAATTCAAAGTAAACATCATTACATAAAAGGGTACGGTCTTTTTTTTTTTTAGTTTTATTCATTTCAAACGGGCCGGATCCTGCCCGCTGGCCGTAGTTTGCCCACGGCTGGTCCAACCTCAACATCTGATCCATGCTGGCTGGGCAATCAGGCCCTATTTTAAGTTCCTGGACCCAAGTCCAAGGTCTTTGTGGGAGGCAGGGGGAGACTTCCCACATAATACCAAGCAATTTTTGAACACGAGCAGGGCGTGTAAGGATTTAACTTAATTCAACTCAATTCTGACACTGTTTACTTAGAGATAGAATCAGATTCCATAGGATAAGGGTTCAGTCCTATATAACTGCCTCCCCATATCCCACGCTTAAGTTGCCAGTGGCAAGCTCAGATTATCACCTGTGTTTCTGACCAATCCAATCGGTTATAGATTGGAGCTTCCAATGACCCCTCCTTGGACTTCAGATCACAGTTGCAAATCCAGGTGGTTACCTATACTTCTGACTGACTGGCTATGTATCAGAGGTTCCCAGGATACCCAGTAGGGTTCGATTTTTCTGCTAGACTGGTTCACAGAACTCAAAGAAACAGTGGTACTTACTACACCACTGGTCTATCGTAAAAGGATATAACTCTGGTGCAGCCAGATGGAGAAATGCATAGGGCAGGGTTGGTGAAAAGGGGAGGAGCGACCATGCCCTCTCCAGGCACACCATTCTCCCTTCATCTATAAGTCCTTGCCTACCAGGAAGCTCTTGGAACCTTGTCTTTTTGTGGTGTGTGTGTGTGTGTGTATTTATGGAGGCTTCCTTACATAGTCACAACTGATTAAATCATGCCCATTGGCTATTGAAGTCAATCTCCAGCCACTCTCCTCTCTGGGAGGTTGGAGGTGGGGGAGACTGAAAGTTCCAGCCCTGTAGTCACAAGGTTTCCTTCTTCTGGTGATCAGCTCCCATTCTTAGGATGCTTCCAAGGTGACTTCATTAACATAACAAAAGGCATCTTGATAGTTCTCTTCACCAAGGAAATCTCAAGCCTTTTAGCTCTGTGCCAGAAATGAGAAGACCAAATCTATATTTCTTATTATAAATCACAATATCATAGACCCTCCCTCAGCAGCATAATTCAATCTGCTTTATAGAAACAATGGTTTAATATTGACAGAGGCCACATGCGGGATGGGCAAATATGTGACTAAAGCATTGCTTGACCATTTACTTTTCACTCTGTTGAAAGGTAGACCAGATCAAGCAGATCACTCTAACCTGATCTAATCATCATCATCATTATTATTTTTATTATTATTATTAGTAGTAGTAGTAATAGTAGAAGTACTGCTTGAATGGGCAGAGTTGTTAAGTTTTGAAACTTTGTATATAGAAGATATGACCTAAACAGGAGGTTTTCATTCTGTTGTTTCCATTGGGAAGTAATTCACTGACTCAAGTGTTCATATTGCCAAGATAGAAATATCTTGTAGATAAATATAACTATATTTAAAATATCTAATTATTGCAACAATTGCCCATTTTGGATCAGGAAAAAATAGCATTTCATTAACTCCTCTTAGACTATGTTAGATATATTTTAAAGTTTCCTGCAATGCTGCCAATTACTACATTTTCTGCAAAGGTGGCTTAAGGCAGTACATTTAAAAAATAATTTATTAAGAAAATAAGGAAATGAAAATATTTTCCTGTGAATGACAACAAATCCAAAATAACAGCCAAAAAATATCACATAGTATAACAGATAAGGATGTTGCTTGACCTGTGAAATTAAAAAAAAATAAGTTTTGGGGAGAAATTGCTAATGTCCAATAACCTTTTCTCTCTCATTTTTAATTGCAATGAAAAGGAATGAAATGAGTCAGGAATTTAGGGTTTGACAAAATAGCAGATATAAAAAGAGCTCAAATTCATAATAAAAATCTAAAAAATGTTTAGATAGAAGGAATCGCAGGTTATTTACATAAAGCTCTGCATTTTATTAATGAAGAAATAGAGGTTCCAATTAAATGCCTTGCTTTCTTCTTCATTTCCATTCTCTCCTCAACCTCTCCAGTCTGACTTTTATCCATACTATACCATTGAAACATTGTCAAGGGTATTATTGATACCTATCAGTTGCCAAATCCAATGATCCTATTCTAAGTCATTTTCATACTTGATGTCTTTGCGGAATGTGGCAGAGTTGTTCATTGCCTAGCTATTGACATACTTTCTTCACTTAGCTTATGAGACACCACACTAGTTCTTATCTTCTTTCCATCCTTCCTTCCTTCCTTCCTTCCTTCCTTCCTTCCTTCCTTCTTCCTTCCTTCCTTTGTTTGCTTTCTGCTTCCATTGCAGGCTCCTCTTCTTCTTTATGTTAGAGAGCCCTGACTCAGTTCTTGGTATTCTTTTCTATATACAGTCAATCTCTACCTAATCTTTTCTAGTCCCATGACCTTCAATATGTCTTCTAAACACTGATGATATCTAAATATTTTCCACTAGTATAGACTTCTCTTCTGAGTTATACTTTTTAATATTCAACTAGCAGCCCGGTGCACAGATATGTGCACTGGTGGGAGGCATGGCCTGCGGGGATCAGCCTGCTGTTGGAGCTCCGCTCATCCTGGTCAGCCGAGCAGTACTCCCACCATGGGAGCGCACTGACCACCAGGAGGCAGCTCCTGCATTGAGCGTCTGCCCCCCTGGTGGTCAATGTGCATCATAGTGACTGGTTGACTGGTCATTCTGGTTGTTCCACCATTTGGTTGCTGGGCTTTTATATATATCGACTAGAGGCCCGGTGCATAAAAATTTGTGCACTCGGGGATGGGGGGAGTCCCTCAGCCCAGCCTGTGCCCTCTCGCAGTCTGGGACCCCTTGGGGGATGACCACCTGCTGGCTTAGGCCCGCTCCCCGGGGGATTGGGCCTAAGCTGGCAATCAGACATCCCTCTGGCAGCCCAGGAGCCCTCAGGGAATGTCCACTTGCCAGCGGGGAGCAGGCCTAAGCTGCAGTCGGACATCCTTAGCGCTGTTGAGGAGGCGGGAGAGGCTCCCACCACCACCACTGTACTGGCAGCCGTCAGCCTGGCTTGTGGCTGAGCAGAGCTCCCCCTGTTGGAGCGCACTGACCACCAGGAGGCAGCTCCTGCATTGAGCATCTTCCCCCTGGTGGTCAGTGTGTGTCATAGTGACCAGTCATTCCCAGTCGTTTTGCTGTTAGGGTGAGTTTACATATTAACCTTTTATTATATAGGATAGAAGCCTGGTGCATGGGTGGGAGCCAGCTGGTTTGCCCTGAAGGATGTCCCGGTACATGGTGGGGGTCCTGCTGGGGTGCCTGGCCAGACTGGGTGAGGGGCTGATGGGTGTTTGCAGCTGATTACACCCCCTTCAGGGTGGGGGTCCCCACTGGGGCGCCTGGCCAGCCTGGGTGAGGGGCTGATGGCTGTTTGCAGGCTGGTCAAGCCCCACCCCCAGTGGGAACCCTCACCCCATGGAGGTTTGGCCAGCCTGGGTGAGGGGCTGATAGCTGTTTGCAGGCTGGCCACACCCCCTTTAAGGTGGGAGGGTCCCCACTGGGTTGCCTGGCCAGTCTGGGTGAGGGGCTGAGGGCCGTTTTCAGACTGGCCAAGCTTCCCGGCGATGGAAGCTCCCAGCATCTCCTTTTTTCCTTTTTCTTTTTTATTCTGGGATTTATTTACCTTCTATAATTGAAACTTAGTTGCCTTCAGTGGAGCTCAGAGCCACCTTGGCAGGCGGGAAGCTTGGCCTCCTCCATCGCTGGAGCAACCAAGCCTCCTGTTTGCTCCAGTTCTGTGTCCACAGCCGGCTGAAAGCAGGTATCTGGGGTTTATTTATCTTCTATAATTGAAACTTTGTTGCCTTCAGTGGAGCTCAGAGCCGCCTCAGCAAGCAGGAAGCTTGGCTTCCTCCATCATTGGGGCAACCAAGCCTCCTGCTCGCTCCAGCTCCATGGCTGCCGGCCGCCATCTTGGTTGGGTTAATTTGCATATAGTCACTCTGATTGGCTGGTGTGCGTGGCTTAAGGTGTAGTGAAGGTATGGTCAATTTGCATGTTTGTCTTTTATTAGATTAGATTACCTACTCAACACTTCATTTTTGTTGTCTAATACACATCAAAAACTTAATGTAAATTAGAACTTTTTCTTGTACCTTCCCCAGCTCCTTCTTCACAACCTGTTCCTCTCTAGTTTTCTTCACATCAGCACCTCAGCACCTCAGCACATTTCATCTATTTGCTCAGACCAGAATCCTTGGAGTCATTTAAAATGGAAACCAGTGACATATCTCTCCTCTACAGAGAAATCTCTAATGTTTCTCATCACATTCAGGATCAAAGTTAAATCTATTCCTGTGGCTTATGAAGCCCTGTATGATCTGGCCCCTGCCTAACTTTCTATCATGATTTCTGTTTATTCCCTAATTAGTTCTTTCTCCAGCAACAATGACTTTCTTGCCTTAATGTTAGAAACCACTTATTTAGGCTTAAGGTCTTTTGTATTTGCTATTCTCTTTCATAAAGATTCTTCCTAAGATCTTTTTAAAATATATTTTTATTGATTTCAGAGGGGAAAGGAGAGGGAGAGAGAGATAGAAACATTAATGATGAGAGAATCATTGATTGGCTGCCTCCTGCATGACCTCTACTAGGGATCGAGCCCACAACCTGGGCATGTGCCCTGACCCAGAATTGAACTGTGATCTTCTGGTTCATAGGTAGATGCTCAACCACTGAGCTATACCAGCCAGGGTCTTCCTAATATCTTTACATGGCTCGCTGTCTAACTTCTTTGACTTTTCTAGTCATATTGCACCTCCTCTGATTGATCTTCACTGGTCACCCAATAGGAAATATTGGGTTGCCCTGGCCAGTGTTGCTCAGTAGTTAGAGTGTAAACCTGAACACTGCAGGGTGGCAGGTTCAATTTCCCACTAAAGGGCACATACCTGGCTTGCAGGTTCTATCCCCATCCCAGTCAGCATGTGTGCAAAAGGCAACTAATCAATGTGTCTCTCTGAGATCTCTCTTTCTCT
Source organism: Myotis lucifugus (assembly GCF_000147115.1). Taxonomy (NCBI): domain Eukaryota; kingdom Metazoa; phylum Chordata; class Mammalia; order Chiroptera; family Vespertilionidae; genus Myotis; species Myotis lucifugus. The sequence goes on along the minus strand of NW_005871070.1, from coordinate 9,874,112 downwards.
CTCCCTCTCTCTCTCTCTCTCTCTCCCTGTCTCCTTTCCTTCCACCTTCTCTTAAAAAATCAATGGAAAAAATATCCTCCAGAGAGGATTAACAACAACAACAAAAAATAAATAGTGTCCACCTTTCCCATCACATATTGTCAATACCTATCCCCTTGTTATCCTGTGTGTTTCTTAATAGCATTTATCATTGTTTGAAATATATTGTATATTTACTTGTTAATCTATATCTCCTTACTAGACTATAAGCTTCATGGGGCCAAGATATTCAGCACTATATCTACAGCATCACAAGTGTCTTGAACACAGGTTCTTTTCAATAAATATATGTAGAATGAATGAATAAAATATATTGTTTGACTGTTATACATGACTCAATTTGGCAGTTAGTTTTGGAAGTATAAGTGTGTCCCAGACTATGGGGAATTTGTGGCCCTTGTGCTTATAATCATTACTCTTTAGGAGATGGCTCATTGTTTTTATCACTATTTTCTTCTCCCTCCCCCTAACATACCTGTCATACACACATGGTCAGTGTAATCCCTGCCCAATGCACCAACCCTCTAGTACTCCCTCTGTAGCTATAGAAATGTATGGGAGAGTAGAATAAAGCTGTTCTTTATCTGTGAGTAATAGTGGCATTATAGGCTGGATGGAAGGACTTTAGCTCAGAACTGCTTGATATATTTTGTTGGCCTACCTACAGAGTGTTTCTCAACTTCTCTGCGTCTGGCCAAAACAAATTCTGCATCTCAGTTTCTGCAAATTCACCCTCTTTCCTTCCTTTCCAACGTTTCTGATTTTTTTGCCACTGTTGCAAATTTCTTTAAAAAAACTCATAACAGAAAATTGAGTTCCCAAACAAAAATCCCTACCATATGTAAAAGAGCATGTCCCTCTCTCAACTGGAGGTGTATTTTGAAATAAGACAGTGACAGCTCAGCAGTCATCTGCCATAGCTTGCTGAGTAAGCTGGGCTCAGGTTAAAAGGGGGTGATAGGCTGCCAGCCAAAACACTGACGGCATTGCTGAATTCAGAGTTTCAGAAACTCTATATGTCCCAATGATTCTGTGTAGATGCCATTAATTACACTCTCTCTGCTCTATCATTGTGAATACCTCAATTCAGTTCCCTCATGTGGATCCAAGAGATATGAATTTTATCCATAGAATTTGTTAACTTCTGTTTTTTAAAAAAATCTGTTTAGCATTAATAAAAAGATCATGGAAGAGTATTGCATCTGAATGAAACAATATCAGAAATGGACATAACCACGTGTTTTGTATCAAATCTTTCATAAATTTAGATGGAAGATGAATTATACAGATTCTGCAGGTCATAATTGACCCGATAGTAACACTTGATTATGTTAGAGATATAGTTATTGGGAGTAATAACAATAGAATTAAAAAAACAAAAGTAAATAACTTCAAAAGCATATATTGCATAGATGACAAAGTTACATAACGAATGGTTAACAGTAGGGGATTAAATTATTATTTTTTACTTCATTCATTTTTATACAAGGTCTTGCAACTGATAAGGAGTTCTTGAGGGCTCATGATTCCAAAGGTACATTTAGATGAGTCTGTGCTACTCATAATAACGATGCCATTCATTGCCATGTGTAAGTCTCTGAGTAGTAAAGGTAAGGTCTTTGCTTTTGAAATCATTATACTTATTTCTTATAAAACTCTTGATGACGAGAATTCTTCAGGCTTTTTTCTTCCAACAATAGACCAATGCAGTAAACCTTGATAGGTTTCGAAGTGAAGTTTCATTTCATAGGAGCTTTTAAGCTGTCTCCAGTGTGTAACTTGGAGACATTTCGATCAGCGTTTACATTTAAAATTTTCTTATATCTTAGGAAAATATTTTGTCTTTATATTTATAGAGCACCCAGATATAGTGTTACTTTCTATTTGAAGCAATATTTAAAAGGATAATTGAGAAGAAAGTTTGCCTTGTGAATCAACACTTATTTTTGTGATCTTTATTTAAGACATTTAACAAAGTAAATTTGTTATTATAAGTGAGTAGACAATTTTTCCCCACAAGGTTAACATGTATTTACATTATTTTATTATCTGTTGAATGATATGATATGAAGTCTCTTTATTGCAGTTTAGCTAAAGAAGTAGCATGCCTGTGATGGAGCTGTCAATCAGCGTTTAGTCATACAGTATCTATTTCTATCCTGTTCTGCACAGAAGGGCTATTATAGTCTACATTACGGCATAGCTACTTTGGATATAGATATCCTTGAGGGGCAGGATTTATTTTGAAAGAAGATACTCAACATAACATGACATATCATTTAGACATCCTTTAAAAGTACACATGCAGGTATTTCAAAGCAAAATATACCAAAGGCTATTTTTAAGTATTTAATTTAATATTTTATGAATTCATTTCTCTTTTCTCACTTTAATAGCACTGCAGAAGACCAACAGGGTCATGTGACTCTTTGTAACTGAAAGTGTCTTTTTTAAAGTGATCCCTGTGCAAGCCTTCATTGCATTATCACCTATGAAGGGCTAACTTTTGTAAGATATGATGCATGTCAAAGTTAGTAAGAGAGAACCATTTAAAGCCAAAGAAGTAGAAAAGCAGTGCTGAAATGCATTTATAAACACCTGAAAAGTGAAACTTTTCCAGATGTTCAATAATATATATTTCCAAGTACACCAGTATATATGGAATATGACTAAAAATTAACGAGACTGATTACAAATCACTAACATGAAAATCAGTCATGCAGCTGTAAAACACACTGGATATACTTCCAGATGTGATGATAAAAATGGATACAACCTTTTAAAATATGAGCTCTGGATATGCTGTGCATGTGGCACTCATTAGCTGAGCAAATGGGTGTTAATCTTTATGACAGTCGATCGCTGTGCTGCATTCTTATGAAGAACCTATCAGCTGGTCTGACCAGATCATCAAGACCATCACGACTTAATTTACAGGAGAATTATTTTCCCTTCCCTTGCAATTCCATGGATTTAAAATGCACAAGAAACTTTCCCAAAAGAAATAGCTGAAGCATTTAAACTTCCCTTTCCTCATAGCTGTGCAGTAAATAGGTAATGGCAAAAAAAGATTTAGAGTCACAGATTCCATTAGGAATTCAAGATTGGGCATCGAATTTCTCAGTTCAGGACTGAGAAGTTAACCTTATTTTCCTAACAGATTTGATTTTCATTGAATACCTAAAAGGTGCTCATGTAAGAAAAGATTTCATCTTTTAAAAGAATAGGCATTTTTAATCTACAGCATATAAGTGTTATCTTCAGTAGATGAATAGTTACAAGGGAAATGTCACGTCAGAGCTCAGGAAGAATCCGCAGCATCCCCAGTGCCCTAACAAACATTACTACTCTTCAGAAAGTTTCATATTACCATTTTTCCTATGTATGCACGGTATTACTGTCAGGGAACTTGTTGCTTTGGGCTACCTTGAATTAATTATGGAAGATGTGAGAGAATACCAGACCTACCCCTATGAACCTGTGAGCTTGACATGCTAGACACAATGTAGAAAGAGGCAATTCAAACTTCTCACGTAACTCTGCCAGCAAGCACCAACCTATTCAACAGTAACTTCTGTTTCTTAGGCAACTTTAAGTGGAGACAGCCATTGTGCCAATATTTTCTCTTTGTGGGGTGCCTTGTTGTCCCCTAGGGGTGGCAGGTACCATGAACTGCATCTGTGTTCTAATAATAGTAGTTAGAAACTGAAGATGGTCTCTTCAGAAAGAGAATCATCTCTCTGTTGGTAAAAGCCTAGAGGCGTGGTCGGCAAACTGCGGCTCGCGAGCCACATGCGGCTCTTTGGCCCCTTGAGTGTGGCTCTTCCTAAGCCTTAGGAGTACCCTAATTAAGTTAATAACAATGTACCTACCTATATAGTTTAAGTTTAAGAAATTTGGCTCTCAAAAGAAATTTCAATCGTTGTACTGTTGATATTTGGCTCTGTTGACTAATGAGTTTGCCGACCACTGGTAGAGTATCATGAGCACTTCATTAATGAGTTCATGAAAATAAGTAAATAACTTCCTTGCAGAGTTTTAGATGGATGCTTTGGGAGTAAGTTTAACTCATTAATTCAGTATGGAACTAGTTAATGTCCTAAAATTTTTACTATGCTTTTTTTTGGTGGCCTGGATTAAAACTTTTCCAAATATCTGATACGTTCATGCACAAAGTCATGAACCATATCCAGATCATTAAATACTAATGAAAAAAATCTTCAATTCAAAGTAGTAAGGAATTACTCTTTTAATAAATCTATGAAGACAATTTAATCCAAAATTGTAAAAAATAAATGGACTAATTATGGGTGGAGTGGATCATGACAGACACTATGAAAAAACAAAAGGTGAATGGGACAGCTTGTTCTCTCTTAAGAAATGACTATATATATATATATATATATATATATATATATATATAGTCTTTATTGTTGAAAGTATTTCATATGTTCCTTTTTTTCTTCTGTTAAGCGAAATAAGCCAGAGAAAGATAAGTATCACTTGATCTCACTCATATGTGAAATGATAATATGTTGAATGGACTGTGATGCATGGTAGAGTGGGAGCCTTGGGGAGGCAGCGGCAGGATGGTGGATCCTGCTGAATAGAAGCAGGGAGGAGGAACTTCAGCAACTCTAGCACAGCTTTTGCCCAAGTGTTTCCTACTGAATACATGATTAATACTAGATGCTTAAAGGCATTTCATGTGATAACAGTCATTATTCTTCTTCACCAGCAGACTCTAAGACATAGTAGTACTCAAATATTTTTGACCCTTGATTTTCTTTTTCTTCAAGGAATATCTCTTTATATGAGTCTTCTATAAAAATTCATCTGGGGTGAAAGGATTCAGAAGTACAAATTAGTAGTTACAAAAGAGTCATGAGATATAAAGTGCAGGAAAGGGAATATAGTTAATAACATTGTAATAGCTATGTATGGTGCCAGGTGAGTACTTGAAATATCAGGGGGATCATTTTGTAAGCTGTATAATTGTCTAACCACTATGCTGTACACTGAAATGGATACAAAATAATGTTGAATTTAAACTATAATTGAAATTTTTTTTTAAAAAATTCATCTTGGGAAATAAAGTTCTACTGATTATAATTTGGTGATTCCAGTCTGAAGGCCAGAAAAAGAACATTTACATTATATTACATGAGAGATTTTTGAGATCTAATCTAGAGTAGGGAAGCTGGGGGAGAAAATGATAAAGATTACAGAGATATTTTATTGGGTAAAATGAATAGACTTTGGTGATTAATTAGTAAGAATGTATGGCAGTGTTTAGCAGGTAGAGAGAAATGCAGGGCTCTAAGTGAAACTTGGAATCATTCACATAGAAATAAATACATGATGTTGCCAGGCTTGATGAGGTTGCAGTGAGAATCTGTGTAGGGTGAGAAAGAAGGGGATTTCTATCTTCAACGTTGGAAGTGTGCCTACTTGGAAGGACCAACCAAAGGGAAAAGATCTTTCCTAGTAAATGTGAACATGGATAGAGTAAAATGTGCATATAATGAAGAATCAGGGCAATGGGAATTAGCATTAGGAAAGAGTTTAAGTTTCAATTTGGTTAGTATGGAAGAGGAGAAAGACTACAAAGATATGAGTATAGGATGGCAGGCATTAACATTGTTGGTAATGGAATCTGGTCAGCAAAGCTTCAAGGAGTGAAAGAGATAATAAATACAAACCGTTTGCTTTTCAGAGTAGAACACTGGGTTGAAAAGTAAGTTTGTATTGTTTTCTCTTTTTGTTTTTATTTCTGTTTTTACTTTGGTGGTAAGACTTTACTGGTTTATATCTAAGTAGAAGGCTTTTGAGAGGGAGACATTGGGGTTACAGAAGATGTAGAATAGCTTGAAAAACAATGTTATTAAAATTCTGATTGAGGATTGATTATGATTTCTATGTTTAATGAACACAAACAACTTATATATGGAAATTAACAATAATTATTGGATTGAATATCCATTACATGCAAGGAAATAAAAAAGTATCTTTATAAATCAGTTTTATGTATTTAGAAGTGAACTAAGACCTTTCTCATTTCTGGATGTTTTAATGGCCAATCAATATAATCTATTCATCCATAATTTGAAAACAAAAGGAGATTTTATAAGCTCCATGGTAGGAGAAAGATAGTAGACCTTATGGAAGATATCACAAATTTTCATCTTCTTAGTCAATCAGCTATGATTTTGAGCATTTATGTGTATGATGTAAAAGATTCTATTATAAAACAGGACCCATATTCAAAGATCTTATAATTATTATGGTGAGACAATTCAGACCAAAAAATAAAATAATACCATTTTGCATCTGGCACTTAGCAGAATGCCAGCCTCTATATTTTGGAGGAGCCTTTCAGAAAATGGCTTTAATAATTGATGATAATATATATCAATCTGTCCATGTATACATATGTCTTTTGGTGGACATCAGCACCCATCTTCCATTGAGTGTACATATAGGAGTGGAAATGCTGGATAATAGACCAAGTTCATGTTTAGCTTTAGTTGATACCACCAAATAAATTTCAAAAGTGTTTGAATTTACATTCCAATCAAGGATGTGTTAATTTACAATTGATCTACTCTTCCCATTATTTGGTATTGAACAACCTTTTTACTTTAGCCATTCTTGTGGGTATATTACAGCATAAGAATGTAGTTTATGTTTCATTTCCCTATTTAGTAATGATGTCGAGTATCTTTTTATATGCTTACTGTCTATTTGGATATTTTCATTGTTTGTGAAGTGCCTGTTGAGTTCTTTTGACTATTTTAATTTTTTTTTGTGTGTGTGGAACAACAAATCTCTCTTTCTCTCTCTCTCCTTCCCACTCCCCTGTCTCTAAAATCAATCAACAAATAAAGTTAAAAAGAATAAAATTGAGTTGTCTGATTTTTTTTGTTTGGAATCCCAAATATTTTATGAATTTGAATTCTTTGTTGGACACAGAAATTATAAATATCTTTTTCTAGTTTATTACTTGCCTTTTACTCAATGGTTTATTTTGATGAACAGATGTTATTTATTTAACTGAAATCTAATGTATCTAAGTTTGATTAAATTTATAAGAAATATTTGCCTAACTCAAACTCATAAATATAATTTCCTCTGTTTTCTTCTAGAAGATTTAGACTTTTAATTTTTATATTTCTATATGATCCTTCCACTTTGAACTAATATTTGAATATGGTATAAAACAGGAAAGAATTCATCCTTTCCATGAAGGTAGCTAATTAATTCACCACCATTTATTTAGAAAGACTATACTTCTCTTCAGAATTGTACCAGTGCCTTTGTGTCAATCCCTTTGCCAATACCACACTGTCTAATTACTGTAAATTTATAGTAAGTCAGTCGATATCTGAAAGTATAGGTCCTCTAGCTTTATGTTTCTTCTCAAGGCTGCTTTATTTTAGATCATATGCATTTCTACAGAAACATTAGAATCAGTTTTTAGATTTCCATACAAAAACTCTTGTTCGAGACTCTACTGAATTTTAGGTCACCTTCAGCAACAACTGACATAATGATAGTGAGTCATCTAATTAGTAAAAATGGAATATTCCTCCATTTAATTGTCTTTAGTTTCTCTCAATAGTGTTCGTAATTTTTAGTGTTGAGGCCTTACATCTTATTTTATTTTATTTTTTAAAATATATTTTATTGATTTTTTACAGAGAGGAAGGGAGAGGGATAGAGAGTTAGAAACATCGATGAGAGAGAAACATCGATCAGCTGCCTCCTGCACGTCCCTTACTGGGGATGTGCCCGCAACCAAGGTACATGCCCTTGACCGGAATCGAACCTGAGACCCTTCAGTCAGCAGGCCGACGCTCTGTCCACTGAGCCAAACTGGGGGGCGACATCTTATTTTAGATAAACATATTTTAAACCCTATAAGATATTACTATTGTTAATTTAGATAGTCAACATTCTTTTGGATTTATCCATATTTTTACATGTTTTGTTTAATATTTCTTTGCTTCTGTTTCTGAAGTACTTCCTGAGATATTTCTCTAATATGGAAATGCTCAGAATAAGAAACTATCTCTTTATTTATAAGTGATATTTTCTGCGTTTATAGGCTCTAAACAAACACATTGGTGAAAAAAATTCATTTCACTGTTCTCTGACTTCCACTATAACTATTAAGAATAAGTTATTAATCTTACTGTTACTGCTTTGAATATAATATCAGAATCTCTGTATGCATCTAAGACATCTTCTTTGATTTTAAGCAGTTAAGACTCTGATATATCACAGGGTGATTTTCCTTATATTTATTCTTCTCGAGGTTCATATATATTCTATTGTGTTTTAATGTCATTGTGTAGTTTTATAAAATTCCCTTCTAATAACTCTCTGAATGTTCCTTTCCCTTATTCACATTCTTCTCTTTTTCTGATACTTCATATACACATACTTTAGACATTTCATCACATTGCACATGGCTATTATATTGGTTTCTGTATTTTACATTCTTCATTCTGTCTGGGTTTCAGTTTGGATATTGTCTCCTAATTACATTTCTCTTTATTAATCCTCTATTATGTTGTAGAGGTTATATCCTGCTTAAGAAATCTTTGCCTCACTCTAGCTAATTCTTCACTCTGAAGAAGATAAAACAGTTAAAAGAAGTTTATCTGCCATAAAATTCACCTACTGATTTCTGACTTACGTAGTGTTCTCAACTTTGGAATATCCATTGGCTTATTTTACACAGACTATTTTTTGCTGAAAATTTCAAGAATTTTCTTGAATTTCATTTATTTGTTTAAAAACCTGTCTGATAACTCCAGTATCTGGATCAGCAGTGGGTCCAATTCTATTATCTATTTTTTCTCCCTCCCAGTTTTGGGATTTTTGGTTTTTGTGTCCTGGTATGTCTGACAACTGTTTGTTAAATGTCAGACATTATGTATGGAAAACTGTAGAGATAAATTGTAGCTCAGGCTCTGACTGATGTATTCTCCTCCCAGAGAATATTTATTTCTAAGTCTAGAAGACAGTCAGGTTAGGGGGAGATTGCCCTAATCTGACTCAATTATTGATCCCTCAACCCTGTAAGACCTATTCTTGGTCAGAGACTAGAGGAAGAACCTCAAACTTTAATTGGGATTCAGCTCATTTGTGGCTTAGTATCAGTTCTGTGAGAGTTTATTTCTCATGTGTCCTTAATTCTTGAGCATAAACCTTCAAAATCCCAACCAGAAGACTAGAGGTAAGTATCCTTTATCCTTGGTGGGCTTTAAACTCCAAAACTTAAGGGTTTGGGTATATCAACCTACACCACCAAAAAACCCCAAATTAGAAAGATATAAAGAAAACATATTTAAGTGGACTAGTTTGTTCTCTGAAAATAGTAGATGAAGGAGTTGTTGTAAGAAAGCTTATACCTGCGACATCTGATTTTGAAAAATATGTTATTGGGATGGGTATTTGAGTCATATTTACATAAGTAAAGAGGAACATATTGCAAGTAATAATAAAAAAGAGTTCTAAAGAGGAGATGACCACTTACATGAGGTATAGAGTATAGAATTTGGATAAGTAAGAAAAATATGAAGTAGTTCATACTTACTTGAAAGCTCTTATTTTTTTTTAAATTAAATCTTTATTGTTCAGATTATTACATTGGTTCCTCTTTTTTCCCACCATAGCTCCCCTCCACCCTGTTCCCACCCAACCCTCCGCCCTCACTCCCCACCCACTGTCCTCATCCATAGGTGCACGATTATTGTCCAGTCTCTTCCCACATCTCCCATTCCCCTTTCCCCCCCAAGAATTGTCAGTCCATTCCCTTTCTATGTCCCTGATTCATTATAATCACCAGTTCATTCTGTACATCAGATTATTTATTCACTTGATTCTTAGATTCACTTGTTGATAGATGCATGTTTGTTGTTCACAATTTGTATCTTTACCTTTTTCTTCTTCCTCTTCTTAAAGGATACCTTTCAGCATTTCATATAATACTGGTTTGGTGGTGATGAACTCCTTTAGCTTTTCCTTATCTGTGAAGCTCTTTATCTGACCTTCAATTCTGAATGATAGCTTTGCTGGATAAAGTAATCTTGGTTGTAGGTTCTTGGTATTCATCACTTTGAATATTTCTTGCCACTCCCTTCTGGCCTGCAAAGTTTCTGTTGAGAAATCAGCTGACAGTCGTATGGGTATTCCTTTGTAGGTAATTGAGTCTCTTTCTCTTGCTGCTTTTAAGATTCTCTCTTTGTCTTTTGCTCTTGGCATTTTAATTATGATGTGTCTTGGTGTGGTCCTCTTTGGATTCCTTTTGTTTGGGGTTCTCTGCGCTTCTTGGACCTGTAAGTCCATTTCTTTCACCAGGTGGGGGAAGTTTTCTGCCATTATTTCTTCAAATAGGTTTTCAATATCTTTCTGTCTCTCATCTTCTGGCACCCCTATTATTCTGATGTTTTTACGCTTGAAGCTGTCCCAGAGGCTCCTTACACTATCTTTGTATTTTCGGATTCTTTTTTCATTTTGCTTTTCCAGTTGGGTGTTTTTTGCTTCTTCGCATTTCAAATCTTTGGCTTGATTCTTGCGCTCCTCTGGTCCGCTATTGGGTATAATATTCTTTATTTCAGTCTGTGTATGCTTAATTTCTAGTTGTTTCTTTATCATAGCATCGAGGGTCTCATTAGTTTTCGTGAGGCTCTCCTTAAGTTTATTGCAAGCCCTCAAAATTGCGTTTTTTAGCTCTATATCCTCCATTTCTGTCATGTTTTTTTGTCTCCGCATTTTTTATGCTTTCTTGGTGCACCCCCTTGTGGTCTTTGTGCACAGTCTTGTTCTAGTTAAGCCTTGATTGTTGTAGTTAATACTAGAGGGATTTGACCACCAGGCCGACTGGCTGTGAGAATCAGCTGTGGGAAAACTTCTGTCCTCTGGGGAGGTGCTAATCTAGCCTTTGCCTGAGGAGATCCGGCAAATGGCTCTGCGCAGGGCTTGGGCGGGGCGGGGTCAACAGGGCGGGTGGAGGGAGCAGTTATGGCTGCTCTCAGTCCCGTTCCCAGAGGCTCTGCTTCTCAGAACCCCGGCAACCGCTGCAAACCTCGGAGAGAAAGCTAGACAATCCCACTTCTCCCGTTTGAGTCTGAGTCCCTAGAGACTCGCCCGGATCTGGAGCTCAGAGTCTGAGACTCCCTCCTGATTGAAAACGACAACCGCGCCCTCAGCCACCAGCCCGCTTTGCGCGCACACCTCCGCACCTTTAAATTTTCCACACTACGCCTCCTCTGAGCCTCAGAATGCTGTTCTCTTTCCTTCTAGTTGAAGAGTCTCTCCTCAGCCAGCCTTCCTGTGGTTCTGGGTGATGTCCGTTCGGTCTTTTAGTTGTATTTTTGAAGTGGTTGTTTGCGGCAGCAGTCTCTGGTGTTTACCTATGCCGCCATCTTGGTCTCTCCCGAAAGCTCTTATTTTTTAAAAAAGAAAAGAATCATTTTAAAATTTCAAAACATTGTCTATAAGCGTTTGAGGTATAAATTACTATACAGTAGTTAAAATCTTAGGCTTTATCTTTTTCAATGATCAGTCAAATTTGGCATATTCTCTAATTTTCATTTCTGTTCTGACCTGAATATAAGACTGGCATACTAAAGTTAATTGCATTCAGCTTAATTGCTCCTTGATTTTTGGCTCATTATTTGAGTTGAATAAGTCAAAATGTTAGAAGTGGGCAGGGAGTTCTGATAAGTGAAACTTTGAAAGCATTCCTCCTAGCTAGCATGCTGAAATGGAGAGTCAGAATTGACTGAGATCAAATTTGACTCTACTTATTTTCACATATTTGGAAAGACATGAAAATTTATTATCTTTTTCTCAAATCTATTGTCCTCGCTGTTTATCAGTGAGGCAAACATCGTATGTCAGACTAACTGACATCTGACCAGAGGTCGATATGTGGATGCTGATGAAGAATGTACACCACTTGCCCTGGCTGGCATGGCTAAGTGGTTAGAACATCAGCCTGATAACTGAAGTGTCCTGGGCTTGATTCCAGTAAAGGGCACATACCAGGGCTGCAGGTTCCCCACCCCAGTTGGGGTGCATGTGGAAAGCAACCAATTGATGTGACTCTCTCACATCCATGTTTCTTTCTCTCTTGTCTCTTCCCTTCTGCTCCCTTCCACTCTCTCTCTAAAATCAATGGAAGAAATATCCTCCAATGATGATTAACAACAAACAAACAAACAAACAAAAAGAATGTGCCCCACCAACTACAAATGTGTCTATTACTAAAGAATATAAATGAAACTTCCAAACCATTGACCAGCTTCTAGATTTTTTTCTTGTGTCTATGTTCATGAGTTAGAAGAAAGCAAGGTGACATAGTCATGATTATGTGATTAATTAGTTAATACGAGAATTCTCAATATAACTGCAAAACAATTGGGACAACTTCATAAGGCAATTCATAATTGTAACTGGTTTCTGTAGGCAGGACAACAATCAGCTAATCTTCACATCCAATAGGACTATATTATCGGGTTGGAATCGAATGTTTTTAAATACTTGTTAAAAGTAGTTCCTGATGAAGAAAACTGTAACACCTGGAAAATTATCTGTAAATTTATCCAGAACTAGTTAAGATAGTTTTCTAGGATCTGGTGGAATGAATTGAAGTATTACCATAGTGAAACTTGTAAAATGGGATACTAATGTAAAAGAAGTGCAAATCCACATATTTTAGTCATTTTTCTCTGGGTGAAACCTCAAATATTTCTAAAGACTGATTGTGTGTGTGTGTGTGTGTGTGTGTGTGTGAGAGAGAGAGAGAGAGAGAGAGAGAGAGAGAGAGAGCTTATTTAGATGGAGCAGTTAGACAAGAATAAAAGTGTATGTGAAATCAAGATTTGTATTGATAGATAAGAGACTGTAAATAAACAAATTTGGAGTAGCATTTCACAAATTGGCTCTAATAATTGATGAGAATATTTAGTTGCTATTGCTATTTGTATTCTTATGATTAATAGATACCAAGTTAGACAAATTCTATTATCTTCCTGCTCTTGTTATGTTTTACCCCATAGAACAGAATTAACTTTTTCTTTTTTGTAATGCTTACCTTTAGATTGGTCCTGTCTATCACATGAAGCATTGTTCATATGGGAATCATGGTCTCCATTCTCTTCAAAACCTCCCCTTTTATCCCACTGGCAATGGATAGCACAGTATGGAATCTGTGCAAATGAAAACTCTAGAAACCAAATTCTTCCTAAAGCTAACAATGCTTCCCTGGGGCATAGTGAGAAGGGTCTCAATTCACCTCCTCCCCATGTTCTCACTAGACACAGGAAACACTTTAGCCACCAGCAATGGAGTTTCATAAAAGCCACTTCACTTTAGGGGTAACAAAGCCCCTTCCAGGAAGCAAACCAGAGACTCTAGTCAGATTGTAGAATTGCCCAAACATTGGGGTCCCTGCTTTTACACAGCACAGAATTGTGCCATAACAGCACCAGAGGCTCCTTAACAAGCTAACAACCCTGTGGAGCAACAAAGATCAGGCTAAAAAATCACAGAGTTTCTGATTGAAGCTGAAGTTGAATTGCCATTTCAATTTTTCCCCCAAGAAAATTATCCAATTAATCTGCATGGATCTTCTGGGAAAATTTTTCTGTTATGCAAATAATTACTAGGGAGGATGAACGAAGCATTTAAAAAATTACAAAAACTGATGCATTTAAAAACTTTTACTTCTCAGGCCCATTAGAGTTAGAAATCCTTTCAAGGGGTATTTCTCAGGCTTATTCTTAACTAGAGGCCCGTTGCAGGAAGATTCCTGCAAGAATAGGGCTTCCTTCAGCCGGAGCGAAGCAGAAAAGGGAGCAAAACCCACTGAAGCAGGCTTCGCTCCTGCCTCCGCCGCCCCGCTTGCTTCCTTCCCACCTCCATGGCACCCCACTTGCTTCTCCGCAGCTTCGCTCCCTTCAGCAGCGCTAGGTTTCCTTCTATGTTGTCTTCAGTCTTCGTTCTGGTGCCTGCATATGCAAATTAACCTCCATCTTTTTTGGGTTAATTTGCATACTCATCTGATTGGCTGGTGGGCGTAGCAGAGTGACACCAATTTACATGTTTCTCTTTTATTAGTGTAGATACTTAACTAGTGCTCAAATAAAAGCTATACAGATGTTTTAGAGCCAGCAATCCTAAAACTAAACACCAAAACAAACAAACAAACAAACAAACAAACAAAAAACCCAAACAATCCAATTAAAAAATAGATGAAGGACCTGATTAGTCATTTCTCTAAAGACATACAGATGGCCAATAGACATATAAAAAGATGTTCAACATCACTAATCATCAGAGAAATGCAAATTAAAACCACAATGAGATATAACCTCACAGCTGTCAGAATGGCTATCATCAATAAATCAACAAAAATAAGTGTTGGCGATGATGTGAAGAAAAGGGAACCCTCACACACTGCTGGTAGGAATAAAGATTGGTACAACCTCTGTGGAAAGCAATATGAAGTTACCTCAAAAAATTAAAAATGGAACTACCTTATGACCCAATGATTCCACTTCTGGGGATAGATCCAAAGAAACCTGACACACTAATTCAAAAGAATATATGCACCCCTACGTTCATTGCAGTGTTATTTATAATAACCAATATTTGGAAGCAGTCCAAGTGCTCATCAATAAATGAGTGGATCAAAAAGCTGTAGTAAATTTACACAATAGAATATCACTCAGCCATAAAAAAGAAGGAAATCTTACCCTTTGCAATAGTGTAGATGGACCTGGAGGGTATTGTGCTAAGTGAAATAAGCCAGTCAGAGAAAGACAAGTACCATATGATTTCATTTATATGTGGAATCTAATAAACAAAAATAAACTAGTTAACAAAATAGAAACAGACTCACAGCTATCAGCTGGAAGGTGGAATGCAAGGTTGGGTGAAAAATGTGAAGGGATTAAGTAGCAAACAAAACAAAAACCTCGTACGCACAGATATAATTATAGTGATTATCAGAGGAAAAGGGGGTTTGGGAAAGATAGAAGAGGATATAGGAGAGGAATAATTGATAATAGAAGACTTGACTTGGGGTGATGAACACAATACAATATACAGATGGTGTATCATAGAATTGTACACCTGAAATTTGTATAGTTTTATTAACGAACTAGAGGCCTGATGCAGGAAATATGTGCAAGAGTAGGCCTTCCTTCCCCTGGCTGCCAGCACCAGCTTCTCTCTGGCACCCAGGACCCGGGCTTCCCTAGCAGCCCCGGCTTTGTCCAGAAGGATGGAAGGACGTCCGGTCTAATTAGCAAATTACGCTTTTATTATTATAGATGCCACCCTGATACGTTCAATAAAAATTAAGAAGAAAACCTGGAGGATGATTGTTAAGGAAATCACAGAAGTCAGAGGTCCACCCCAAATAGGCTTTTCTTCCCTTGATCAGACTTCAAAGTCACTTCCCTTGTGGAGAGTGTCAACATAAATCTCATTTCTCTAAACTTCCCAATTTCTTGTCAAGTCCCCTCCAGGAAGGGCAGAAGCTAAGTGATAACCAGCACAATTGGTTAAGTCAGCAACACGGATACCTTCTGAAGATTGGAGATTCAGAATCGTCATATAAGCAAGGAAGCCAGCCAGCACTGCAGCTTTATTTATTAATAAAGAAAGAAAAATGGATAGATCAGATTACAGCAGCACTTTACTATGGGAGCTTTTACAGCATATTGCAAAATATCTAATATCCTCATGCCTCCCCTTCAGTTCTTTTGTGTATAAAGAAACCATTTACCTCCCCTTCCTAGGGAATCAAGTGCTTACTAGTAGCTGGTATCAGTTCCTCACCCCTCCTCTTTGCTTGGGTCAGATTGCAATATATCTATATCTATATGCATATCTATCTATCTTTCTATATATATCTTAACCTTTTAGGTAAGGCAAGAAAAGTAAAAATATTATTGTACAGAGGATATGCATATGAATCATAGTTTGCTTTGGCATGTGAAAATGACATGGATCATAATCTGAAATTTCATATGCAGTTGACATAATACATACTCCTTGCTCCTATCTAGTTTTTCTTCCTCATTCAGTTTGTATCCAACATTTGAAAATTGATACGAACAATTTTGGGAAAAAGGCTGCCTACTTTTGACATCTAGGTTCTGTTCCACTTACAAAGACTCTTCTATGTTCTACTCTGTGATATTTACTTGTTTAGAGTATTGTAGTAATAAAGGACATATTGTTTGAGTAGGAATTAAGACATTTGCAGTTATTTATAGTGTTAGAAAATCAAGTTCTAGTGGAATATCCAATTGCTGTGAAATTACAAACATAAGTGTAAC
Organism: Myotis lucifugus; assembly: GCF_000147115.1. Lineage (NCBI taxonomy): Eukaryota > Metazoa > Chordata > Mammalia > Chiroptera > Vespertilionidae > Myotis > Myotis lucifugus. The sequence continues at coordinate 9,857,709 of NW_005871070.1, read as the reverse complement.
ACTACATTTCAGCTAAAGCATTGACAATCCTACACACGTACATCATGAATAAAAGGCAAAATACATCTCTAAAATATTTTAGTAGAAGGTACTTCTTTTCCTGAGGACAAAAGATCAATTTTAAATCATAAAAATGTCATTAATAGGGATTTGGAAAATAAGATGAAAAAATTAAAAAAATATAATTTAACGTACTACATAGTGTGCCCTTTATATTGTAAAGAGCAAGTAGTCAATACACCACTGTACCCAAAAAAGACAGAGAGCTGGTGCCCTGTATTTGGAGAAACTAAGGTGATAAGATGAGATGGATTTGCTCAGGTGATGTGCTTCAACCAGAGTAGCAAACCCTTGCTGCTCCAATAATCAAAGTGACCCTGCTTTCTGTGTTTGACATACCTATGTCTATCTGTGCCCTTCTCCTGGACATCTGTCATATAAATCCAAAGCCCTGATCAACTAAAATTGCTTTGTTGATACCTCATGACTTTAGAGCAATTGGGAGGTAAATGACTAGTTAAAACCATTCTTTTCTAATGATACTAAAATGAAAAGATATTAGAGGTGGCTTTTCATAATAAGAGTCTTTTTTCTGGATCAGATACAGTAAACAAGAATCAAACACATGCAGAAAAATGTAATTTAAAATTTTATGTTGCATTTCGTTGAAATGTTAACTGAATAATATTGCTTTGGCACATATGTTATATTCATGTCAATATGTTTCATATGCTAAAAAGATCTGTGCAAGAGTGCCTCGCCTTCCCTGTTTACAAAAGAACTAAACAGCTGTAAGCTGATAGAAGCAGAGAGAAATTTAATTAAAAAGTTATAGGACCAGTTCAGATTATTCAACCATACTTATCTAATAAATCTTGTGGTTTAATATAGAAAATAAGATATGAGGATACTGTTCACTAGATGCTCCAATTGAGAAAGAAGAGCCATTTAGTTGAATTAAATGTTAGAAGGTTCTTTCCCACTTCTTTCTTCATTCAGGTTCCCTTTTTTAGACTCCCCAACAGGTTAAACTAGTAATAATAATAATAATAATAATAATAATATAGCACTCACTAAGTTACAGTGAAAGTTATAAAATGAGTATTGATGTATAGCATTTGAACACAGGAAGCATCCCAAGACTTTCTATACTGCTATATTCCAGTCCAGATTCTTAAATAAATTACTAGATGTATGACTGTATGAATAGTCACAGCAATAGAGAATAAGTCAGCTAGGAATATTGAAAGATAATGCCCTGGTAACTTCTTATAGAAGTTACTCTTTTGAATAGTTCCGGATCCAAATTTGGCAGTATAATATCCTAAAATTTTCATTTCCATATTTGCCTAATTTTGACAAACATACCTCTTTCTTCTCCACTTTCATCTTAGAAAATTAATTCTCTGTCAATTTCTTAGCAAAATGATTCACAGCAAGAGGGCATATTCACCACAACTCACCCAGAAAAATTTGAGATTTTTCTTCATTAGAATGTTCTCCACATGTCTGCTGTAGTTCTCGTAACTTATAATAACCTATAAAATATTTTACTATAGAAGTTCTTTAAAGTCATCTGTACTATCAGAAAGAAGACATTTAACAACACTCCTTTGTGCCTAAATATTGCAGATACAATTGTTTGCATTGTAAAACATATTGTGAATGAAATAAAGTTCATGTTGTGTTCACATTATAAGCGTTGTTTGTTGTTCTTTTCCGGAATTGTCAAATGCTAATTACCTTTTTTCATAAATATTCTTGAATACATAAAATGTATATTGCTATGTGAGCAGTGTTTTTATAAATAAAACCTATTCAGACAATTGAAGGGGAAAAGCAGCAATCCAATCTTTAATTTGAATAGCCATTTCTTTTTTAGGATGTTATAGGATAGGATTTCCTGGCTATTAAATCCCTTTTATTTCTCTGAGGTGATCTTGGAAATGTTTGAGATTTTTAGTTTAACTTGATACAATATAAACTCTTAGAATACTTCAGTTCTTATGTCTGTGAGCTTTATTACTTGATCCTTAAGTAAAAGTTGTGTTATCAAATTCTAAAAAATGATGACAAGATAATTCTGAAGGGATTTTACTTGATTTTATTAACTACATATCCCAGAAATTACTCACTTTACTATAAAGTTTGGATTGGGAGAAAGAAAAATTGAAGAATTTAATGAGTAATATCAATGGGATATGGACGTTCTTCATTTTTGTCATTATCAAATATTGAGAAATTAATATATTAATAGCATTATGATATACATATATGGATAGTGATTCTTATTGTGTTTATGAATATCATATTATTCCAAATATGAATAATATAGTTTATGGTTCTAAGTTTTATCTTATTCATTTTATTTTAAAAAATATGAATTGGTAATAGTACAGATATATTATGTTTTTATTTGAAGTAAATAATTTCATTTTGTAAATATAATTGATAAAAAATAATTTATCACTTTTAAAAACATGAAGATATTGCCGCATACAGTGATTGGGGCTTATTCTGAAAACAAATTATTTCAATGAAGGGGGAGACAGCCCCAATGAGGAAGTCATGGGGTGAAAACACATGACACTCTTATACGACAATGAAAAACCTTTTAAGCATGAAGAAATTGTAATATATGTGGCACTTGTAGGTACATTAAGATAAAATACCCAGGAGCCAGTAAATTTTTTCATGCTGTCAGAGTATTCAACGGTACATATGAGCTGTTGAATTTCAGTCATCAACATCCAAAAAAGCTTAGCATTTTATAAAACAACTTTCCAATAGAAACAATTCAACTTCATACTACCAGGCACAAGGAGACTTGCCACTCTCTGAATGTTTACTATCCTCCTTCTACCTCCTTTTGAGGAGGGCCTTGTAGCCTGTAGTAGCACTTGCAGCCTGTAGTAGCAATTACCTCTTTTTTTTTGGCTAAGGCAGAGAGAGGGTAAGGGAGAGGGAGAATGAATCAGAATAATCAGGAAGTACTAAAGGGCCACAGGGGTGTGTAGTTCTCAGAATTCTTTTTTATCAATTTGGCTTCAATGAGCTTTGGGATTTACTACAAGTCTATCTGGGGAAAGAGAAGCAGAAAAGAAAAATAGTGAGGATGTGTGTACACTCATCATGTTGTGCCTCAATTGACAGGACACTCTGGAACCACCTTCCACATAAAACATTAATACAGATGTTGTCTTCTGCACATGAAGTCAAAAGAATTTAGAAATTGATTAAGTAATCAATAAATCTGACTATTCTTAGCTCCTTCACCCTGTCACTAAACATTGTGATAACAGGACTTTGGTTTCCCTAAAGGTTTGAGTTAATTCTGTTTTGCTATTCTAGATTCAAAACTAGGCAAAATATTATACTGGTTGAGGTACATTTATTAATTCTATAATCCTTTATATTTCATAGGAATCCATTCTATAGTCTTAAAATATAGTGGCATATACAGCTAAAATGATTAATGCTTCAGCATTTTGCCAATTATATGTTCCTTCCCTCTAAGACAAGACATTTTATACTTATTTACTTTTCATTGCAGTATATCTTTATAATACTAGTGTTTATGGATAAAGCATTCAGGTAAAAATCTTCCACAGGAATTCCAATACCATTGTTTTATATATGGTCTACTATGTTTGATATACGCTATCTTACATATATATATATATATATATATATATATATATATATGTATATATATATATGTCTACTATGTTTGATATACGCTATCTTACATTTGTTTTTGAAGTTCTCACTCTGCATTTGTAGGAAACCGACACTGTACTTTCCCGGGGGGACAGAAAATGATGAGAACATTTATGTAAAAAAATGTGTCATTAAAATATATTTACTGTGTTACTGTGAACCCAGAGCTAAGCAAGACACAGTTCTTATCTTCAAGGAGCATATAGTTTACAGGGAAGAGAGACAAGAAATATAATTACTATTATTCAAAATATGCTCTAAAGACCGCACATGGTCAATATCTGGGAGCATGTTAAAGCTGTACCATGTCAGGTCATTCACCAGACCTACTGGAGCAGAGCATGAACTTTCACAAAACCCCCAGGTGATTTGTATGCACATTCAAGTTCAAGAAACAACACAGAGATTCAAACCTGAGAAGGATTACTGTCACAAACCTAGAAGCATAGAAGGGATGGAGAAGTGTGAAGATGAGAAGGTTGCATGATGGGATGAGAAGATCCTGGTGCCTGCACTTCATTCTTCATATGGAAGAGAGGTCACTAGTCAGGCAACTTTTACTGGCATAAAAACAAATGTTATAAAAGAGATATTAGTTTTTGAATGTTTTTGGTTTACACATCATTTGGTAAAGTAGTTATATTATTGTTGACAATATGCCAGTTTGACAGAAATATGATTATATATGTCCAACTCAGCTTATGGTTTGCAGAGTAATGAGTGACCAGGGTGGCTTCTAAGAGCAGCTTAATTAGGTTCTGCCACTCTTCAGTGCAGTGACAACATAGGAAACTTTCTGCATCAAGACCTTAACCCAGACCACATCAGTAGAACAAAGTTACATAAAGAAGATCATTTGGAAACTAGGCAGCTAAAATCATTTTCATGTGCTCCCCAAAGCTTTAAATAGTGATAGGAACTAAGAAGGTCACACCAACATGTTTTGATCAAGTCTGCTTTGTGTAAATCAATACCTCAGCCACTCTCCCTCCGCCAGTTCGCGTTGATTTCAGGGTACTGTGAACATGTTGATTGTGAACAGGAGAGAGTCATGCAAGCAACTGACTATTCTCTACTTTGCTGTTACATGTTATGTTGGTGTGTTTGAATGTTATCTCTTTTATGTTAAAGATCAGATAAGGGTTACCTTCTGAAACAATTTTTTTCTGAATGTGACTGTATATACATATAAATGACATGCAAGAATCATATATAAGAGTTGACAAAAATGTATGGCATATTGATAGATGATCCTCTGGGTAAGACATATACAAAAGTAAAAACAAAGGCTTTACTTTTCAGGGCAGGTGGAGAGACTAAATTATTTTAAAATAATTCTAGTTAACACATCATATTCTTAGGTATATCCCAAAAGACAAAAATATATTTTGGGATATAATAATTATTATTTGGAGCCAAGTTAGGAAAATAGCAAATTATTATTTTTGGAACTTGACTCAGTTATTTTATTAATAATTATTTGATTTAATAAGGTGTAGGCATTTTTAGCATTTGCATATTTTTATTTTTTTACATATATATCAGTTTAGATCTAACTATAGTTAGAATATAACTCATTGTCATTGTTTATGCTTTATATCCATTCAATTGAGGTTTTATTCCTGGGATAAAGAAAATTCATAGGAAAATGTTTGGACATAAAAAATGCCTTCAGCTCTGGCTGGTGTTCTCAGTGGTTAGAGCATCACCCATGCACCCAAGGGTCACAGGTTCCATTCCCTGTCAAGAGCATGTACCTGAGTTGTAGGTTCAATCCTAGCCCCAGTTGGATGTGTACGGGAGGCAACCAATCAATGAGTTTCTCTCACATGGATCTCTCTCTCTCTCTCTCTCTCTCTCTCTCTCTCTCTCTCTCTCTCTCTCATCTTTCTTTCTCTCTTATCTCTCTTTCCTCCTTCCTTCCACTCTTTCTAAAAATTAATGGAAAAAATATCCTCCATGAGGATTAGCCAAAAAAAGTATTCATAAGTTAGAAAAGGTAAATAAGTTTTTATATACTATATAAGATGATCTTACAGAGGGCTTGATTTTTTTTTCCTTATAAGTTTTAAATGTTTCAAGTAGTCCTAAATACCCATTTTAATTAATCCCTTTCTGAATTGCAATCTCATTATTAGGAATTTATTGTAGGATTATCCTAAACAGTAACTTTTATTATAAATTTATTATTGGATTTATTCAGATTATACCACAGCCTTCAAAAATTCTCTTCTGCATGTGCCAGTGATACATTTGTTAAATTTAAAATCTTCCTATTTGTATTTAACTAAGAATTGATGTTTGGGGGTCTATCCAGAAAAACAATCCACTTCAATAGTTTACAAGGAAGAGAACTTAATTTAGAAAATTAATTGCATAGGTGATGAAATAGCTGAGAAAAATAACTGGTAACATTAGGGATGCAGTAATTTAGAAATTAACACCATCAGGGACTTACTAATATCCTCAGATTGGAGAATCAAGTGGAGAAAACTGGTCTGGGAGCCTCTCAGGTTAGAGAATGGAACAATGATGGGCCTGGATGATGGCAGCTGGAGTCACAGAAGAGGCAAGCTGCTCTCAGTGAACCTGCTTAAGGAGGGGCTATTCCAGCTGCCTCCTCCCTCACCCTGCCCGCCACCTTTCACCTTCACTCCCCACTGACTGACCCAAGCCAGAAGTCAGCTAGTATTGGAGCCAAGAAAATTAGCCTTCAGGGATCAGAAGGATGAGGAATCAATCTGCTAACAAACAGGCCCAAGACCTGCAAAACTATCTTTCAGGTTTTTATAAACAAAAGTAAGAAGGGAAGTTTTATAAGCACTTGTGGCAGTAAAGATAGAAATACACACATTGCCCTCCGGAGAAATCTAGCACCTACATTTTTTCACTCATCAAAGAGGGCAATGAATCACAAAAGAAATTATAGCAGAAAGAGAATGATATTAATCAAAGAAATTTCCGGTGAAGGAGGTATGGAAATCTCTAAGCAAGTTACAGAAAGAAAGCTACAATCTTTAAGCCACTGAATTGAAAACAAAGCTTTAGAATATAATGATATGATTTGACAAAGATACCTCAAATTGCTCAGGAAAATCTCTTTCTTTGCAGTAATGTTTCAGGCTATTTAAAACAGGAACTAAACAAAGATGCTCGGATTGGATATAGAAGACAGATGAGTTTGGCTGTTATCCACATAAGAATGGAAGCCAAAATTATGCTGACTGAAAATGTAGCCAAGCGATGTCATATAGATTTGAAAACCATGTTGTGCCAAGGAAGATGGTACTGTTTTTCAATTTCAGGTTTTAGTAAGGATCATACGTTGTTTGATTTCTTAATCTAGTTTATATATCCTAAATATCTCTGCAACTTTGCAATGCTCTGTTTTTTTTTTTTTTAATTCTAGATTTGACAGTTTGGTCTAGATTCCCAGCCTGTTTAGATGGGTGGTATGATCCAGCATTTGGGTTCATTTGGGTATATCTTATTGATTTGCATTGCGTGACTTATCAGGTGATATAAACTCATTGAAGTGAAGATAGTTTAAAATTATTTATAACTCTCGCTTAGACTAGCAATTGAGTCAGTCATACCCTTGAAGGAGATGCACTGGGACTTTACTAAAGGTGAAGGGTTCAAGGGATGTTTCCTGCTCTCTCTTCCTTGTGCCCTGAAACTGAGATAAAGAATAAGAGTCATATTTGCTTCATATAATGATGTAGAGCAGCGGTTCTCAACCTGTGGGGCGCGACCCCTTTGGCGGTCGAACAACCCTTTCACAGGGGTCGCCTAAGACCATCCTGCATATCAGATATTTACATTACAATTCATAACAGTAGCAACATTACAGTTATGAAGTAGCAACGAAAATAATTTTATGGTTGGGTCACAACATGAGGAACTGTATCTAAAGGGCCAGAAGGTTGAGAACCACTGATTTAGAGCAACCAGACCCAAGAAATATGTGGTGGAATCATTTTCAAGGGTGGGATCTGTGGGCATAATTTCAAACATGTTCAAAAGTTCGTGTGCACATGTATATTTACAAATTTGGGGCTGTTAACATTTCCTAGTATTTTAAATTTCATAAGTGATTATTATAACATGTGGCATCTTCAGATAAGAAATGGAGTTTAACTGGAAAAGGGATCTTTCATAAACCTTTTAAAGGCTGCCATCATTTTCTTTGTAAATCTATGGATAGCTAACATAATCACAAGCTTCCAGAAGATAAACCGCACAATGTTGAATGGCACTTGTATATTTGTAGCAATACTTTGTTCCAGAAAGGATTTCCAGAGAGTTTTAAAGGTCTACAAAATGGAACAGATTAAAATAAGCTAAAAAGTTGCATGACAAAAATCAAGTGAGTGGGATTAGGAAAATACGTGTGTGGATGTGTGTCTGTGCATACTGTGCCTTGTTTTTATTGTTAACAGGATGCAAAACAACCCAAGTAACACCATCAAATGTTCCGGTTATATGAGGATGTACTAATGCTAGTAATATATGTCAACATATTTTGTAAATATTATAGAATAATACACAGAGGAGATGTTATGGTAATCATCTCACTTCAGCCTAAAAGGCCCCAAACAACATTTAATTCTACTATATGTTTTCAGTGGTTTTAAAATAAGAAAGCCTATAACACTTTCCTTAAAATAGATGTTTAAATCTAATTTCCCTTTCCCCAACTTCCTATTGTTAATATGACTTTCTTACCATAGAACTTTTATACAATTAAAGACATTTTATAGTAATTGAGGTCCCGCAATTTAGGAACCTGGATTCTATTTCAAAATCTTAAGTCATCATTGAACCTTGTCTCCTAATCTTTGCTCCTTATACAACTCTCAGGTGTACAACTTTATCCATCTGTATCCTAGGATCCAGTCTGATTTTCCTTTTCTGCTTCCAGACCTCAGCATATTGCTGGTAAGGTCCATGGCCCTGGCTTCTTGTGTTGCTCATCTTATCTCTCATCCAGTTCTCACTTGCTGCAGCTTCCAGGTTCCTGTTGAGTTCTGCTTTGGGCCAATTGTGCAAACATATCACTGGCAAGCTTCTTCACAAGCAGACATTCCCTTGCTCCACCTGGATGACTGCTCTAATTTCTCACGTTTGCCCTCATCCCTCCAGGCCCTTTCAAGATTTTAATACATTTGCTCTCATTTCCCTTATAATCGCCTTCTAGTAAGGAGATTCTATTCCCAGAATATTCATTTCTCTTCCTTCTTTTCCTATCATAGTCCTGAAATAGTAAGCTTTCAATTATAAAAATAACTAAAAACATCTTCCAAAACAAGCACATTCATTCATTCATTTTCTCTGCTTTGTAAACATAGCCACAATCCAGCAGGGCAAGAAATAATTATGATACGATATAATATGTTCATGATGGAAGAATATCTCAAATACTACAAGAGCATAGAGGAATCTGGACAGAGGTCAGGAATATGTAACATTTCAACTAGATCTTGAGGGATTAATAGGAGAATGTGGCAAAGATCTTTAGAGGAGAGGGAACAGCAAGGGTGCACGCTTGGAAGGCATTAACAACTTGATGAAAAGGAGTGTCAAATACCTAGATGGGAACAGAGTGCCTGGCTGAGAAGACAAGTGGTTCTGGTCCGCAGGTTGTGGCTTCTTACAGAACCCAGGTGCATCTGAATCAAAAACCTAAGAGGTTAACTGCTCCGAATTATCCTCCCAGGAAGGCCTGTCAAACTTTATCTATAATACATCTCTCATTTAGTTCAGAAGCTAAATTACTCAAAGACACAGGAGTCTGTGCTAATGGATGTTATGGCAGGCTCTGCAAACTCAACTATCTACAAAGACCAGACAGTAATGTAAGTCTCTATGAGACTCTGTGATATAATACTGGTAGCTTTATGATAAACATGAAGTTCTATGAAGTCTGGAGAATGAAAGTAGCATTTAAATATGACTGCCTTTTAGGTCTACAGATTGATCTCATGAGAAATGCCCACTTAGCATTGCCTTATATTCTCCTTTTCTAGAAATCCAGATGTTATCTAACTACTAATTCAAACTTTTAAAAGTGAGCCAATGCATTGGGAACCAAACCAACAAGTAGGCCATACTTGGCTCTCCAGCAATTAGTTTATAGCCTCTGTGAGAAGACCAAAAGTCTTTCTTTCTTTGAGGCTAGTCAGAGAGCTTAGTCCATAACTGAAAAGTATTTAAAACAGCAGGAAAACAATGGAATACTGCTTAAAATACTTCAGTTGCTCCAAATTCTGATTGGTATGACATTCAGCATTCTTCATAATTGGCAAGGCCTCTCATGATTTGGCAACTCCCCAAATCTCCACCTTCCCCTCTGCTTGCCACAGCCCACCCACAACACTTCTAGTTTCTCAGAAGTGCTAAGCTTCTTCCCTGAAGATATTTGCACATGTTTTTGCCATGGCTTAGAATGTGTTTCTTCCTGTTTTCAAGGGGTAAATTCTTTTTTTTTTTTCACATAAAAGTTTATAGTTTATTAATCCTCTCATGAAAAATCTGCACAACCATCACAGATAAAGTCACCGAAGAATCTTTACTCCTTCTTTTTGCCAGCACCAACGTTGGCCTTTGCAGTCCCCCTGACTTTCTTCATTCTGTTCTTGCGTTCCTTTCTCTGTTTTCTTGAGGTCTTCTTCTTCTCATATAGGCCATGTCTTGCAAGTCTGTGTTTGGGTTCATTTTTCTTTGCGTAATCCAAGGAATCATAAATCATACCAAAGCCAGTGGTCTTGCCACCACCAAAGTGGGTTCTGAATCCAAACACAAAGATGACATCAGGTGTGGTCTTATACATTTTGGCTAGTTTTTCCCGGATTTCTGTCTTGGGTACTGTTGCCTTCCCAGGGTGAAGGACATCAATGACCATTTTCTTCCGCTGAAGTAGTCTGTTGGTCATGAACTTCCTGGTCCGGATGGTTACTGTGTCATTCATGATGAAGGTTGGTCTTCAGGCAGCCAGGGAGGAAAAAAAAGCTTCAAGGGGAAAATTCTTATCCAGCATTTTTATCTCAGATTCAATGCCACTTTTTCAAGGGATGACCTCCATAAGATGGCATCAAGTCCCCTCTTAAACTTTTGCCTCAGGTCATTCTGCCTTTTTCTTTAGAACTTCTCTATATTGAAATTAAATGGCTATTTGAATTTTTAGCCTCACTATTTATAGCTCCATGAGGGCAGGGCTTGTTATCATTGAGTAGGACACCTTTCACTCAGTAGGCACTCATTTTTCGTTGAATAAATAGATCAGGGATTTGTCTGTTCATAGATTCTTTATCACATTGAGCATTTATTGTGAGATTTAAATAAAATTTTCCATGAAATATGGTTAGCACAGTGCTAGGAATATAGTAGTTGCTCAATTAAGTGTTAGATATTCGTAGATATATGTTTTTACTTTCATAGAAACTGAAAAGAAAGAGGTAACACAAAAACACAACTGATATTTCTTTTTTTAATTAAATCTTTATTGTTCAGATTATTACATTTGTTCCTCTTTTTTCCCCCATAACTCCCCTCCACCTAGTTCCCACCCCACCCTCCGCCCTCACTCCCTACCCACTGTCCTCATCCATAGGTGTACGATTTTTGTCCAATCTCTTCCTGCATCCCCCACACCCCTTTCCCCCCAAGAATTGTCAGTCCATTCCCTTTCTATGTCCCTGATTCTATTATAATCACCAGTTCATTCTGTTCATCAGATTATTTATTCACTTGATTTTTAGATTCACTTGTTGATAGATGTGTATTTGTTGTTCATAATTTGTATCTTTACCTTTTTCTTCCTCTTCCTCTTCTTAAGGGATACCTTTCAGCATTTCATATAATACTGGTTTGGTGGTGATGAACTCCTTTAGCTTTTTCTTATCTGTGAAGCTCTTTATCTGACCTTCAATTCTGAATGATAGCTTTGCTGGATAAAGTAATCTTGGTTGTAGGTTCTTGGTATTCATCACTTTGAATATTTCTGGCCACTCCCTTCTGGCCTGCAAAGTTTCTGTTGAGAAATCAGCTGACAGTCATATGGGTACTCCCTTGTAGGTAACTGACTTTCTTTCTCTTGCTGCTTTTAAGATTCTCTCTTTGTCTTTTGCTCTTGGCATTTTAATTATTATGTGTCTTGGTGTGGTCCTCTTTGGATTCCTTTTGTTTGGGGTTCTCTGTGCTTCCTGGACTTGTAAGTCTATTTCTTTCACCAGGTAGGGGAAGTTTTCTGTCATTATTTCTTAAAATAGGTTTTCAATATCTTGCTCTCTCTCTTCTTCTGGCACCCCTATAATTCGTATGTTGGTACGCTTTAAGTTGTCCCAGAGGCTCCTTACACTATTTTCGTATTCTTTTTTCATTTTGCTTTTCCGGTTGGGTGTTTTTTGCTTCTTCGTATTTCAAATCTTTGACTTGATTCTTGCGCTCCTCTGGTCTGTTGTTGGGAGTCTGTATAATATTCTTTATTTCAGTCAGTGTATGCTTAATTTCTAGTTGGTCTTTTATCACAACATCGAGGGTCTCACTAGATTTCTTGAGGGTCCATTGAGTTTATCAGAGGTTTCTAGAAAATTCTTGAAAAACCTTAAAAGTGTGGTTTTGAACTCTAAATCCAGTAGTTTGCTTTCCTCCATGTCTGTCATTTGTGTCCTGTTTCTTTGTCTCGGCATTTTTTATGCTTCGCTGTGTCGATAGAGTGGCTTTCTGTGCTAAGTGTCTTATAGGTCCCAGTGGCTCAGCCTCCCCAATTACCTGAGATAGACCCTCTTGGTGCACCCCCTTGTGGGCTTTGTGCACATTCTTGTTGTAGTTAAGCCTTGATTGTTGTAGGTAACACTGGGAGGATTTGACCTCCAGGCCAATTGGCTGTGAGAATCAGCTGTATCTACTGTGGGAGAACTTCTGTGCTGAAGACACCCTTATGGGGCAAGACTTGCTTCAGTGGGGCTTTGGTGCTCACTGAGTCTGCCCCCTGAGTGTGTCCCTTATAGTTCTGAGTAGTTGTAATTGGATGGTCCCACTCTGACCACTGGGTACACTGGCTCTTGGATCTAAGGAGGTGCTAATTTAGCCTCTGCCTGAGGCTACCCAGCAGAAGCCAGCTGTAAAGCAATGCAAGTTGCCCTGGGGCCTTGGGGCAGCTGCAGTTTGTTAAGTAATTTTCAGATTACAGAGGGCCGGGCCTTTCATATGCAAAAGCCTCCGTGCATGGCTTGGGCGGGTCAGGGTCCCAAGGGATCAACAGGGCGGGCGGAGCGAGCAGTATGGCTGCTCTCAGTCCTGCTCTCAGAGGCCCCGGCAATCGCTGTGAGTGCCTCCAAGAGAAAGCTGCCCTCGAGTTCCGACTGATGCCAGACAGTCCTGTTTCTCCCGTATGAGTCTGGGTCCCCAGAGACTTGCTCAGAGCTGGAGCTCAGAGCCTGAGACTCCCTCCCGATTGAAAAAGACAATTGTGTCCTCAGCTGCCAGCCCTCTCCACATCCACCTCCGCACCTTTGTATTTTACTTCCGCACCGCACCTCCTCTGAGTCTCAGTGTGCTTTTCTCTTTCCTTCTAGTTGTAGAATTTCCACTCAGCCAGCCTTCCTGTAGTTTTGGATGATGTCCGTTTTGTCTTTTAGTTGTATTTTTGAAATGGTTGTGCAAGGCAGCAATCTCGGGTGTTTACCTATGCCGCCATCTTGGTTTCTCTGATATTTTCTAATATGATTCCCCAGGTGGATTCCCCCAGATGTCATATTGAGTTTCCAAAAAGCAGACTCCAAGGCAAAATTTAGGTGCAAGATCATAATTTTGGATGTAAACCCAGGAAGCATGGTAATGGAGTGGGAAGGTGAGGCAGGGGTGGAAGGAAAGCCAATTGGAGTGTGTTAATTAGCAAATCACCACTGAGCTCCAGCCTGCTGGAGATCCTCAGAAACACCGTGTTAAACATGATAACCTCAGGGTTGCCCCACAATGAGCAAAACAGCTGATTTAGTGCTATGTAAACTTCTGTTCCTCATTAGTTCAGAGTTGTCACTAAAAAGCATTAAAAAAATCCCAAGGCCTTTTTTTTTTAACCAATTGATTTTCTACTTTTATTTTTTGGGGGGCGGGGCATGATTTCTGAAGGTTTTCTTTTTAAGAACCACTTGTGCTTTCTTCATAATAAGTGTTTGTTTTTCCTAGTATTATCTTACATTGGGACAATATTTTTGTAAAAAATATCAGTGATGTGTAGCAAACAAATGCATGCCCTTTGACCATATAATCTACCTCAAGATGCTTTTCCTAAGGCAATAATTATAATACGTGCTATTACTTTTATTATTTTACAGATATATTATTTTTTGTAGAAATTTAGAAAACACTTAAAAATATGTACATAATAAAATTTAGCAGCACTGCCACAATGCAGACACAAATTAGTAAATATAAAATATTTGTTTTTGAAAAAATTCTATTACACATGTTCAAATTTTCTATATATTTTTATGATAAATATATGCTCATTTTCATAAGACTCATTTGGAATAATAGTGCTATCCTAAAACATTCTGAAGCATACTTAACCAAATATATCAATTTTTTAAAAAAATATTTTTATTTTTTTCAAAGATAAAGGGAGAGAGATAGTTGGAAACCTTAATGATGAGAGAGATTCATGATTGGCTGCCTCCTGCATGCTCCCTATTGGGGATCGAGCCGTAAACCGGGCATGTGCACTTGACAGGTATGGAACCCGGGACCCTTCACTCCGCAGGCCAACACTCTAATCACTGAGCCAAACCGGCTAGGCAGCAGTGGTCGGCAAACTGCGGCTTGCGAGCCACATGCGGCTCTTTGGCCCCTTGAGTGTGGCTCTTCCACAAAATACCGACTTCTGCACATGGGCCACGAAGTTTCAATCGCACTGTACATGCACGCCTGCACATGGTATTTTGTGGAAGAGCCACACTCAAGGGGCCAAAGAGCCCCTTGGGGTTTGGGAGCCCGGTTTTGGAGCCCCCGGGTTAGGGGGAAAAATCCAATTTTTTAAAAAAATCCCTTCCCCGGAAAAAATGGGCCTGGGGCTAAAATACACAAAAAAAATAAATTTTTTAAAACAGCCCATTAAAAAAGAGAAGGGGGG
>NW_005871070.1:9803358-9841384 GCF_000147115.1 Myotis lucifugus | reverse complement strand
CTCCCTTTCCTCGCTGCTGTGCAGGCGGGCGGCAGGCCTATTGGGGGCTGCCGGCTGCAGGGAGGAATGAGGCGCAGGAGGTAGGCTGATGGCCTTGAGGAGAGAGCCGGCCCTTGTTGCCCCTGGGAAAGGGGCCGCGTCCACCATCACTCACCCCTAGTTCCCCATCGCAGCCCTGGCCCCAGCCCGGATCAGGCAATCGGGGCCTGCTGGCCAGGGGGAAGGACCGGGGGAGGTTGGCCAGCTAGGGGAGGTTGGCTGTGGGAGCACCCTGACCACCAGGGGGCAGCTCCTGCATTGAGCATCTGCCCCCTGGTGGTCAGTGCACATCATAGCAATCAGTTGTTCTGGTCGTTCTGGTTGGTAGGTCATTTAGGCTTTTATATACACTGAGTGGCCAGATTATTATGACCACCTGCCGTCTGTAGGCAAATTAGCTATAATTTTGTGCTGAAGTTGCTAGAGGGCCAGACCATTATAAATAGGGAAGCAGATTGTTTACCACGACAGTAGAAGTGATTTTTTTCTGAAGATATATAATCTGTATATTCCATGGCATGCTCACCACCCAAAGTCTAGTCTCCTTCCATCACCTTTAAGCCTTACTAGTATTCTACACACTTTGCTACAGTTCCAAAACTCCAACTCTTACTTATTTGTAATGACTTCAAACATCTATAACTCTAGTCCACATGGCTCTCCAGAGCTTGATAAACATCTATTAATTCATTTAAAAATGACTCACTGAGTGCCTGCTGGGGCTGACCAACAGACTGAACAATGGATGAATGATTACTCTGACACATGTTTCTGTGAAAGAGAGGGCTAAGGGACTGTCTGGCTAAAGGAACCAGACAGCCCCGTTCACCTGCCTCTTTAGGCTTTTATTGTGACAATAGCTTGAACTAAAATTAACTATTAGATACTATCAGTAAAATAAGCATCCTTGAGAAAACACATGTATTTGTAGTGTCCTTTAGGCAAGGACGTTTTGATAAAGATTCCAGTAAAACACCCAGGGGCTCAGACTTGTTTGGAAAAATCAAGGTAGGGTCTGCTGCCTTCCACAAGGTCCCCCTAGAGGCCTCCAACCTTTTGGAGAATCTTTCTTACAGACTTTTCAACCAAGTAGGGTGCTTCCCCTCAAGTGCCTATTATGTCTTAATAAGCAAATTGCTACATGCTGAGAACACAATGAAGAGCATGTGACAAGAGCTTAAATTTTGATGGTGAATATACACAATAAGTAAATATGCAAATAAATTTTTAAAAGGTGAGTTCTATGGTTATAAGGGCTAAAAAGGAACTAAGAAACTAGTGTGATTGAATAACCATGAAGATAGTGATTAGTTTGGGGAAGGTAGCCTAGAAGCTAAGAGATTAAATTAGGCAAAAATTGCTGTTGAAGAGAGTTTCACGAAGGAACAGCAGGTATAAATGCTTTGACGCAGGAAAGAAGCTGATGTGTTTGAGGAATTAAACAGAGATCAATGAATCTAGATGTGTAAACTGGAGTAGGGGTGATATGACATGGAGTTGAAGAAGTATACTTGAACCACAAAAATGTTTGGTCCCATAACCCAGAGTTTAAATTTTATTTCAAAAGCAATGAGAAGCCACTAAGTATTTTTAACAGGAGAGAAATGCATTAATAATAATAATAAAGAAAACTTCACTCTTTAACTTCAGTAAAGTACAACTAGAGAAAATGGCAGATACAATGAGTGTATGGCTTGCTAAGATCTTATAAATTGTACACATGCCTGTAACCCCTATCCAGGCTTAGAAGTAAAACATTACTCCTATCCCAGATATACCCTCACGCCCTCTTTCAGTCACTACCTATTCCCTGTCCCCTGCCCAGAGTAAGACTTTCCTGACTTCTAATATAGATTAATTCCACCCGTTTTTGTACTTCACATAAATACAATAGTATGCGCTATTTTTCTGTCTGGCTTCTTTCACTCTCCAATATGTCTATGAGCTTTTCCCATGTCATGATGTCTAGTGATATTTTCTTCATTCCCATGCAGCAAAGCAATGTACTATGTGAAAATTCCACAATTTATTTATCCATTGACTGATGATGGACATTTGAGTGGTACCAATTTGGGGAAATTATAAATAGTACTCCTATGAACAATCAAGTACATGTTTTTTAGAATATATGTGTACCAATTTTATGGTAATATACCTAAGAGTGAATTTGGGGGTAATATTTGATGCATATATTCACCTTTCATGAGATTCTATTAGTTTTCTGAAGTGATTATAATACATATTTGTGTGTACATATATATGTACACACACTAATGCAGGTTATATTTAACTTTTTAAAAATACATATATATTTTTATTGATTTCAGAGAGGAAGGGAGGGAGAGAGAGATAGAAACATCAATGATGAGAGAGAATCATTGATCACCTGCCTCCTGCATGCCCCATACCTGGGATTGAGCCCACCACCAGGGCATGTGCCCTTGACTGGAATCAAACCAGGGACCCTTCAGTCCACAGGCCAACGCTCTAGCCACTGAGCCAAACCAACTAGGGCAGTATATTTAAATTTTTATTTGGAAAATATTTCAAATATACATAAGAATTACAAGAAGTTTCACATAGTCCTTTATTTAGAATAAAATATTTTTAATATTTCTCTATTTTCTTTGTCATTTGCATATTACATTTTCTATTCTATTTGAGAGTAAGTTACATACATGATGTGCTTTTATTTCTAAATACTTTAGGAAGCATTTCCTAAAATTAAGAATTTTGTTTTATGTGGGGAAGCATGGGACTTGGTTGGAAAGTCTGTAAGGAGGAATCTCCGAAAGGTCCGGGGCCTCTAGGGGAACCTTGCCAAAGGCTGCAGACCCTGCCTTGACTTTTCCAAACAAGTCTGAGCCCCTGGGTATTTTACTGGAATCTTTACGTTTAGACTTCAAAACGTCCTTGTTTTAAAGACACTGCAGATACATGTGCTTTCTCAAGGATGTTTACCCTACTGATACCTACTGATAGTATCTAATAGTTAATTTTAGTTCAAGCTGTTGTTACAATAAAAAGCCTAAGGAGGCAGGCGAAGAGGGCTGCTTGGTTACGATAGCCAAGCAGTCCCTTAGCCCTCTCTTTCACAGAAACATGTGTCAGAGTATTCCATTCATCCGTCACTCAGGGGCTGCTGGTCAGTCCCGGCAGTTTTACATAACCATAGAACAGTTATTCATTTTAGTAAATTTAATATTGATACATAATATTTTTCTTAATCCATTATTGATATTCCAGTTTATAAGTTTAGCTAATAATGTTCTTTACAGCATTTCTTTATAAAAATGCAGGGTCACACAATGCACTAGTTTTCATTTCCTTTAATCTCCTCTCCATCATTCTAAGTTCCTTGGCTCTTTTATTCCTTTATGACATTGACATTCTTGAAGGACACAGCCCCACTTTTTAGTAGCATATCTTAAGTTGTCTGATAATTATTCATGATTACTGTCAGTTTTTGCATTCTTGGATGGAATACTACATAAACAATGTTGTGTTCTCAGATGATCCCACCTGGAGGCACAATATCTATTTGCTCCAGTCCAGGTCATCTGATTTCTCTATCATTAATTTTAGTTACTAGTTTTTCTCTTGCTACTAAAAAATTGTGTGAATACATTTTAAGACCATACAAATGCCCAGCTTCTCATAAAAATCTACCCCTTTAAATTTAACCTAAATTGGTAACTCCTTCCTGAACCAATGTTTAGGATGATGTTTACAAGATGATGGTTTTATAACTCCAGCACTCCCTTTACATTTATTAATCAGCTCTTAGCATTCTATTGTAAGCAATAGCCATGTTTTGCCTTATTTATTTATGATTATATGCTACATTTTTAAAGAATAATTTTGGTTGCTATGTAGAGTATGGGTTAAGGGGGGCAAGAGTGGAAGGAAAAGGAATCAATTACCTAGCTATGATAAGAGTTAAGGGAAGACAATAAGCTCTTGAATGAGAATGGTAGCAAATGAGATAGAGATAAATGGAGGGATTTAAGATATGATTGGTATTCACATAAACAAGGGATGAGAGATAAGGAAACTCCAAGGTTTTGATTTTGAACAACTAGATGGAGCTACCATTGGGGAAAGACAGATAAAAGCAGGATTGGGCAAAGAGGTGATTGGTTTCAGTTCTGCTAAATTTAAGATATCTATCAGACATTGAAGTTAAGATGTTAAACAGGCAGTTGCTTAAGGTAGTTTGCAACTCAGGATTTTGATCTAGACAAGAAATACTTATTTAGAAGCCAAGATCTTATAGACAACATTTAATCATTGAGGGTTTACTTGGGATCTATAATAGATCTTAGGCACATTAGGGTCAGGTAGAAAAGAGGGAGCCAGCAAAGAAATCTTAAAGGAACATCCAGTGAGGTATAGAAAACCAGTACAGTGATCTCTCATGAAAATGCAGAGAAAATAATGTTTCAAAAATGAAACAGTAGCCAACTGGGTGAAAATACTGAGTTAAGATTAAAACTGTTAAAATATTCACTTGGCTACATAGATCTGGCTACATGGATATCCCATAAGAATCTCCAAAAAGTTTGAGTCATTCTCGAGTCTTCTCTACCTCTACATTTAATTTATCAAGAAATCCCTTTGATTCTACTTCTGAAATATATGCTTATTCAATCACTTCTTACCACTTCCACTGCTACTCTTCTCATCTAAGTAACAACTATTACCAACTGACTCTTACCAATAGCTGCACAAGTAGTCTCCATCTTTACATCTCCCTTTGGTTTATGCTCAACATAGAATGATCCTGTAAACAGACATTTCAGCTTATGCTACTCATTAGCTCTCACTAAGAATAAAAGCCACACACTTCACTGATGTTATTTCCTACCACTTTACTCCTCATTGTCTCTTCTCTAGCCACATAGTCTGACCTAGAACATGCAAGATAACCTTTCACCTCAAAACACACAAAAAACATACTTCATACAGATGGCAAATAAGCACATGAAATGATGTACATCACTAGCCATTAGGGAATTACCACAGTGAGACATCACTACATTCCTACAGAATGATTAAAGAAATTATAGTGACAATAATGAATGCTGGAAAGAATGTACGGAAACTGGATCACTTATATATTACTGGTGGGAATGTAAAATGATACACACACTCTGGAAATAGTTTGACAGTTTTTTAAATTTTTATTTTATAAACTATACATGCAACCCAGGAATTGCTCTTTTGAACATTGATTCCAGAGAAGTAAAAAGTTATATTCATACAAGAACTGGTGCAAGAATGTTGATAGTAGCTTTATTCATGTGATTAATAATGTCTATATGAACTGTGGTATATCCATACAACAGAATATATAAAGGTGAAAATTATTGATAAATGTAACCATATGGATAAATCTCAATGAAATTATGCTGAGTGAAAAATGTCAATCCCAAAAGGTTCATACAGTATAATTCCATTTATATAAATAATATTATTAAATGACAAAATTATAATAATAGAGAACATATTAGTAATTACCAAAGGTTGGAGATGGAAGAGATGGAAAGAAGGAGGTGGATATGGTTATAAAAGGAAGCACAAGGGATCCTTGTGGTAATGGAACTGTTCTGCATATTTACTGCGAGGTGTTTATACCTACATATGTGATAAAATTGTATAGAACTAATCAAATGCGTGCACACACATAACTATTGGGGAACTGTCAATAAGATCAGCACATTGTATTAAAGTCCTAGTTGTGATATTGTACTATACTTTTACAAGATGTGACGAGGGGTGGGGTGGGGGAAGATTAGTAAACGGTACACAATTTTTTCTGTATTATTTCTTATGAGTTCATGTGAACATACAATTACCTCAAAATCTTTAAATGTTAATTAAAAGCCTTTGTAATTATGAAATGCAAGAGTCCTGGTGCAAGGAATTTTTGCATGAGGGGTGGGGGGTCACTCAGCCCTGCCTGCACCCTCTCCAATCCGGGACCCCTCGGACATCCCTCTCGCAATCTGGGACTACTGGCTCCTAACCGCCCTCCCCTGCCAGCCTGATTGCCCCTAACTGCTCCCCTGCCGGCCTGATCACCCCTAACCGCCTCTGCCTTGGCCCCCGCCATTGTGGCTTTGTCCAGAAGGAAGACCGGATGACCAGAAGATGTTCAGTCAATCCGGTCTAATTAGCATATTACCCTTTTATTAGTATAGATTATTAAATACAGAGTACATTAATTATAAATGTACAGTTTATCAGATGTAAATTATTATATAACCACCACCTAATTTAAGAAACAGAACATTTTCAACACCCTAGAAGGTCCCATTTTACACTTTAAAAACACCCTCTACCTTCCCAGCCAGCATGGCTCAGTGGTTGAGGTTTGACCTATGAACCAGGAGGTCCAGTTCTATTCCCTGTCAAGGCACATGCCTGGGTTGCAGGCTCCATTCCAGTGTGGGCATGCAGGAGGCAGCGATCAATGATTCTCTTTCATCACTGAGGTTTCTATCTCTCTCTCCCTCTCCCTTCCTCTCTCTGAAATCAATAAACAACAACAACAAAAAACCCCTCTCCCTTCTCTCATCAATAACAACTATCTGGATTTCTATAGTAATTACTCCACTTAAATGTGAAACTCTAAACAATGTAGTTTTTCTTGTTTTAGAACTTTTTCAATATTATATTTTAAAACTTTGCTAATAGTTGTTATATGAGCTACAGTTTGTTTTTGTTGTTGCTGTATAGTATTCTAATATATGAGTGTACCACAGTTAATTTGTTTTTATTGTAACAGATGTTTGTTTTCTTCCATTTTTGAATAATAATAATTTTTTTAAATAAATAATATTGTAGCTATATTTTAATGTACATCAGCATATGTCAGCTTTGGCACTTTTGACATTTGAGGCTGAATAATTCTTTTTTTGTTGGGAAGATGTCCGATACATTGTAGGATGCTTAGCAGCATCACTGGGTTCTACCTATTAAATGTCAGTAGCACTTCCTATGTAAGCTGTGAAGACAAAGTCTGTCTCCAGATATTGCTAAATGTCCTCTGGGGACAGAATTTACTCCTGGTTGAGAACAACTGATGTACACATATGCACACTTCTTCAAGGATGTATCACCAGAGTGGAATTACTGTTAATTATCACATTTAAGTCTAGAGAGAGAATACTAAAGTATTTCTGAAAATTATTTTCCCAGATATATGACTACCCTCATATATAAAAGCTCTCATTTTTCACATCCTTCTTGGCATTAGATATTATCAGTTTTTTAAATATTAGCCATTCTGGTATGTTCACAGTAAATTTTCATTTTAATTTGTGTTTCTCCCATTACTAATGAGATTGTCTATCTTTTTAAAATATTTATTAGTCTCTTGAATTTACTTCTTCATGAAGTGACTACAAATCTTTTGACCATATATCTACTGGATTGTGTATATTTAAAAATTAATTTGTAGGAGTTTTATTATTATAATTATTATTATTATCCTATCTAATAAAAGAGAAACATGGTAATTAGCCATACCTCCGCTACCCTTCCCATTGGCTAATCAGGGCGATATGCAAATTAACTGCCAACCAAGATGGCGGCCGGCAGCCAGGCAGCTTGAAGAGAACAGGGAGGCTTGCTTGCTTCAGTGACGGAGGACTCCAACGTTCCCCGCCTGCCTTGCCGGCCTCTCAGCTGCTCTCTAAGAAACATTGTAACAATTATAGAAGCTAAACAAAACCCCAGAAACCTGTTTTCAGTCAGCCGGGATCTCAGAGCTGGAGTCACAACAAAGTTTCAAATACAGAAGGTAAACAAAGACCAGATCCCTGCTTTCAGCAGTGGAGGTCTCATAGTTGGAGCCGAGCCTCAGAGCTAAAGCTGGCCCAGAATAAAAAAAAAAGAAAAAAAGGAGCAGTTGGGAGCTTCAGTCACCCGCCAGCCTGAAAATGTCCCTCAGCCCCTCACCCAGACTGGCCAGGCACCCCAGTGGGGACTCCCACCCTGATCCAGGATATCCTTCAGGGCAAACCATCCGGCCCCCACCCGTGCACCAGGCCTTTATCCTATATAGTAAAAGGGTAATATGCCTCCCAGCACCGGGATCAGTGGAGCCGCGAGGCCTCCCGGCACCAGGATCAGCATGACAGGGGGCAACGCCCAAACCCCCTGATCGCCCTGCGGCTCTGTGTGCGACAGGGGGCAGGGCCACAACCTCCCTATCCGCCCTGCTCTGTTCGTGACAGGGGAAGGCGCCCCAACCCCCTGATCAGCCCTGCTCTGTGCCTGATAGGGGGGAGCTCCCCAACCCTGCGGCTCTGTGTGTGACAGGGTGTGGCGCCCCAACCCCCCCCCCCCCCCACGGGCCCTGTTCTGTGTGTGACGGGGTAGAGCCATAACCTCCCCATTGGCCCTGCCCTGAGTGTGACAGTGGTGGTGCCCCAACCCCATGATTGGCCCTGCTCTGTGCATGACAGGGGGTGGCGTCGCACCTCCCATCGACCCTGCCTTGAGTGTGACAGGAGGGCGGTGCCCCACCCCCCCAATCGGCCCTACCCTGAGTGTGACTGAGGGTGGCATTGCAACCTCCCGATCTGCCCTGCTCTGTGCATGACAGGGGGCGGCGCCCCAACTCCCCAATCGGCCCTGCTCTGAGCCTGACCAGGGGCTGCACCTAGGGATTGGGCGTGCCCTCTGCCACCTGGGAGCAGGCCTAAGCCAGCAGGTCGTTATCTCCCGAGGGTCCCAGACTGCGAGAGGGCACAGGCCAGGCTGAGGGACCCACCCTCCCCCCCCCCCCCGAGTGCACAAATTTTTGTGCACCAGGCCTCTAGTTATTATTATAATAATTATTATAACACATTCTGGATATAAACCCCCTTTATGCTATGTATGTATATACAGACACATACACTCACACAATATCTTCTCCAATCAGTGGTTTACCTGAAAATATGATTCTATACTAGAAAAGGGCAAAGGCTAAGAACAGCCAGAACATTCTTGAAAAATAATAAGATGTGAGGCAAAGGCGAGAGGCACCACACTGCAGAAATGAGGCAAGAACACAGTGGAAAAACCTGTACTTCTCAATATAATACCTACTACAGCTTCATATTGGTTCATGTGTAGATGAATAGACCAACAAAATAGAATAGAAAGTCCCGAAACAAACTCACATACATTCATATGTTTGATTTAAGAGGAAGACAGCATTACAGAGCAGTGGGGAAAGGCTCAGATTTTAATAAATGAAGCTGGGAAGTTAGTACATGTTCAGGGAGGTAAAAAGTAATTCCTACCTTATACCATACATAAAAATCAAATCCAGGTAATTTACAAAACTTATGTCTATGGCAAAACTATAAAACATTTAGAAAATATATGAAAATATTTTAATAGCCTTGGTGTTTTAATCGGCACACAAATTTCAAGATAAACGTAGGGGGGGAAAAAAGTAACAGCCCTAGCTGGTTTTGCTCAGTGGATAGAGCGTCAGCCTGTGGACCAAAGGTTCCAGGGTTCAGTTCTAGTCAGGGGCACATACTTTGGTTGCAGGCTCCTCCTTGGCCCAGGCCCTGGTCAGGGCTCTTGCAGGAGGCAACCAATCCATGTGTTTCTCTCACACTGATGTTCCCATCTTTCCCTCTCTCTTCCACTCTCCCTAAAAAACAATGGAAAAATGTCCTCGGGTGAGTATTAACAAACTAACAAAAAGAAAAAAGAAAAATAAAAGATAAAAATGGATAAACTTGACTCCTTTACATTAAGAAGGATTTATCTGAGCCTTGCTTTTGCTGATCCCTCTCTGGAATGCTGTTCCCTACCTACCACATGGCTAACACCTTTACTTCTTTTACTCAACTTTCACAGTCTCAGTGAAGCTTTATTTGGCCACACTATGCAAAACTGTAACGCCTCCTCCCCACTACTGTTCATTTTCTGACTTTTTATTTTTTATTTTTTGTCTTAGCACTCAACACCATTTAATATGGTAAAGCTCATTGAGGCCAGAAAATGTTGTCTTTTTTATTGTAATGCTATATTCCCAAACCTAGTCCAATTGTAAGTGGCAAATAGGCACTAAATAAATATGAATAATAAATTCAAAATAATGTCTAGATGTCATGTAGTACTGTAATTTAGGATTTTAATGACTCTAATAAACAAAATCTACAACTGTTTGCAAAGAGATGACCACCCCAAAATATCAAGGTAAGCTGCTTTAAATATATGTCCTTCTTCCTTCCAATTTGCTATTCCATAAAATATCAGAAAAAAATGAATGCAATTCATACTGCTGCTAAAAAATGTATTAAATCAAGACACTTTCCAAAATTACCCCTCCCCTCAAAAGTGGCATATTTCTTCTGAACTGAATATAGCAGTAAAATTGGGAAAGAAAAATTTTGTTGCATATTCCAGATTATGGAGCAAAACTGCTCTTAGATCTGGAGCTCACCCTATAGAGTTGATGGTTCCTAACGCCTGGGAACATTGGGGAAATATTTGATAACAGTGCTGACAATCACTGAGGAAGATGCAGTGGAAAGGGTCCACTTAGGCACATATGGTGGGAACTGCCCCCTATTCAGGGCTCCTCGAAATTGATACGCTCCCAGATGACAAGATTGCAGGGTGTGATCTCCCTCCGGAGCCCAGGGAGTTCCCTCTGGGAGAGCCTGGTGCAAGGACATATGTGCCAGGACACTACCAGCAAGAGACTGAATGGGCGAGAGTGATACACGTTGTCTGATGGTCACAGAAAGTGAGACAGTCCTCCTCTTCCAGTGGGTGGAGGTCCTTCTGCAGGAAGAAACATTAGCAGGTCATGTCATTGTAAATGGACACCCAAGAGCACTGGCATCCCAGAACAAAAATCTTAGTCACGAAAAGGGTTAGAAACCATGTCTGTACTCCTCCCAGTGACTCTGAGTTGCACACTGGCATGCTAAGAGATTAGTTTTTAGAGTGGTATTTAGGGAAGGTGAATGGAAATATATGAAAGCATATTTATAAAGGACTGTTTTCACTACTATTCTCAAAACGAAATTTTGAAGGTAAAAATAATGATATTCAAGATTCCTCAAGGTGACATTCAACTGTTTCTCCAAAAAGAAAAAAAAATGGCAGTTTTTATTGTGGCAATCAAGCAGTGTTAAATGTAAAAGAAAGTTATGTATGTTTTTGTCTGTGTGTATATGTGATTCACGTATTACACATCAAACAAGGACTACTACATGAAATTTCAAAGACATGCAAATGTTTTTATTGTTGTGATATTTTGTGGGAATGACAGGACTTTTAAAGACATTTCATTTCCAGCACAAGGGGGTTATGTATCAACTAAGAGAGCCAGAAAAATGAAATGCAAAAATAAACCCCAAAAAACCCAACAACACACACACACACACACACACACACACACACACACAAATGTAACTAAAGAGAAGTACTGTCCAAATCCCAGGCATATAGAAAATACTATCAAAGATGCAAACCTGTCAGTTAGACTTTATAATATCAGTCACAATAGAGACTTATGACATTTTAACTATAAGTAAATATAGATATACATATATGTACATAAATACATGTACACATGTATAATATATTTAAATATAGAATCTCACTGTTTTGAATTTACAAAATATTAAAATTCATTTTCTTCAGAATGGTTGGAACATAAGCTACTCTGATTAAGTTAATGCTATATTTGGCTTAACTGAGATTTATTATATATAATGTGTGATATATCCAATTTCAAAGACTGTGAATATGGTAAATAAACACAGTGCAGTCATATCCTAAGTATCTTTCATCTTTTTCATTTTGAATGGTTTAGAATATGCTTGAATATCATTTAGTAAACATAAGTTATTAGAATAATTAATATTTTAAATTCTATTTTGAAATATTATTAATAAACATTAAATCAGAATGCTATTTAGAGTTAAAACTGCTAATGAATAAAATGAGGATATTTTCTTCTTTGAAGCATAGCTGCATTGCTTATCTCTATATTTGAAGTTGGCTTATACACATTTTGGTTGCTCAGGAGATGAATACCTAACCTCAGATTGTTTAAGTTCCAGAACTTATACTTTAATTTTTCTTTCTGCCTTTGCATATCTATTGCCTTGTCACAACTTTATTATAGAGGAGTCAGGACATTTTTCAAAAGAAAAAAAACACAATAAAATACTGTTTACAATATATAACATATATCGGGTCTAGTGTATTCCCCATTTTCAGACAAAAAAACTCATTTCGGGGATTTTAAGTGACTTGTTCAGATACACAAAGCTAATAAGTGTTAAACTCCTAAGCTATCAGGACTTGACTAAAAAGACAATTATTTTGGGCCAATAAACAATGGGCTAATAAACAATTTCACACTCACTTGGGAGTTTAAAATCACTCCTAACTTCAAGTAGAATGGGGTTTTCTGAGCAGTAGCACAATGTTTGTGGAACAGGGACATTTCCAGAGACTGCATTTCTAGCAGGAAGGCTCAGTGCCCAACCAACAGAGCTGAGACCAGGCAGGCGTGGAACCCAGGCTCTCTGGCTCCAGAGTCCACACTTGTAAGCACTGTCCCATAACGTTCTACTATTAGTTTTACCGATTAACAGAAACGGTAGCTAAGTGGTTGGTAAAAAATCCTTTATGCTATTGATTAAATTTATATTTGTGATCTCTCCCTGCACTGAAAACAATCCTGTGCTTTCCATGCCACAAAATATTGCCAGTCTGCTATAATTTCATCCAAACTGCTAAGGAAAAGTAGTTATACAGCATTAGTTTTGAAGTAATGACTCCAAGTGGCTTAATATTAACTAATAGCTAAGAACGCATTCTAATTGTTATGTGAATTAGCTGAATGCAAATGTAATTGTAAAGGTCTTAAAAGTGGTTCATTGTCTTCCTTAGATAAACATTTCCCTAAAGATATTAATCATATTATGAATTTTATCTACAAGTTTGTTGAAGGTAATTTATAGATGGGAAGTCTAAGGTCACTTTATTATGAATTACTTTAAGTTCCACATAATACAAATTCAAATTAGCATTTTCTTTTAGGGACCTTAAATATGCATATAATTCAGATCGAGAGAGCTTTACAATTCTTTAGCTTTCAGAGGAAAAAACTCAATCAAAATAGTGTAATGATGCCCCTGGATAACTATAATGAAGTAATAACTGACCTTAGCCATGTTCTAAACTGTGACATCTTGAATTCTGTTGCCAATATAAACTACAATTACCAAATCACTCGGTGGCTTAGAAAATCAAACCACATTCTTTCCAGTTATTCTTCCGGCTTGGCATTACCTTCTAAATGTCAGGCTCGGCCAGGTCTGCGGTGGTGAGCAACTGTCTACGTTTATTGACAAGCGAACCTTTCCTGATCTGTTGCCACAAACGAAGGATCACCCAAGCTGGGAGGCCAGATAAAAAATTGAAATCCTGTCAAATGTCCAATTGTCAGCATGACTTATTATTACGTATTGTCGTTCTCTGTACCCACGGAGATAAGTCTTGTTAATTTTAGCACATTTAAAAAAAATCCTAAATCCTGGGTTTAAAACTAATGGGGTTGAACAGACATTTATTTATCCAGCAGAGCAGGCCAATAAGCAATTTTATGTTTCCAAATGCTAATTCAGGAGTTTGAAAGTCAAACTTCTATCAATACAAACTTTCAAATATATTGAAAGAATGTATTGCTAATTTTAAGTAAAATGGATTACCTTAAGTATTCAGGAAAACAAGTACACACGTGCTGAAAAAATATTCTCACATGATCCATCTGATGCCCACTTCTACTGACAAGACATAGAAATCAGAGAGCTTCGGCTTTTCAGTTGCCACTTAAAGGGCAGGGTCTTGGTGGGGGGTAAGGAGAGGCATGGAACTGCTTGCAGTGCCTCAGTTCTTTAAATCTGAAACAAAATCTATGCCTAAAAATCTTAGTTGGAGTTAATGGTCTAAGAGTAGGTCATGTTTGACCTGGCACAGTGAATTGCCTGCTGTTTACATTTAAATCTTCCCTGCTCTTTTCTTTTCTCTTCTAGTATTTATTTCATTCATTAACATAATAAGGTTGAAAGAAAAGAGAGAGTGAACACTGATTCCTTGAAATGGAGGTCTCAGAAAGTGGGGAATTTACCAAGTCAGGAAAGCTTTAATTTACAACACTGTGAAACCCATGATACACTAAAATAGTATATTGTCAAAAGTACCAAACTATTGGGGAAAGATGTTAATGTGATGATATTTCTAATTTTAGTCTATCCCTATATTACAGTCCTATAGCACCTTTCCTCTAAGGAGATCAGGATGCTTTATATTTAGAAAAAAACGGAAATGCAAATCATAGTGAAATTTCCCCCAGAATTATGTTGACAAGATTAAGAGTCATAAAAAAAAAAGGTGATCAGCATTAGGAAAAAATAGAAGCATGAGCAATAGGAATCCATAAAGGTCATGGCAAGTTGTCTGACATGTTTTTGCTACTACCGTCTCTAAATTTAAAAGTAAGGATAGACAACAGATGTCCAAGGTAGACCTCACGACTGGTCCAGTCTAGTGGGTCTTTCACACAGCACCACAATTTGATCATTTCCATCATTCCCCAGCATACTTCAGGCTTAGTTCATAATTTCCTTTAGAGAATTATAAAATACCCAGACTTGTCTTATGAGTCTTATTTTGCACATGAGATTTTGTACCTGGTAACAGTGGCATAGAGGGTCACTCAGAGAGGACTTTTCAGCTACTACAGACATCTTTGGAATGCAGGTACTTCACAGAAGTTAAGGAATTCATTTTACTTGGGTATGGTAAATGTTTTGTGATATCAAAAGATGCCAATGGAAAAGTTTCAATAATTCAGGAATACTTAAACAGAAATTTTATTTTCAATTGTATAGTGGTATCTATATATAGACATGAATTAAAGACGGTCTATGTTCAAATCATGCTATATTAACATCCACAGATTACTACCTGAATTACCTTGGGCAAGTTATTTAACCTCTCTGTGTCCCAGCTTCCTCATCTGTTCAAATGAGCACAAACCATTTTCTACCTCATAGGTTATTGTGAAGAGTAATATGTTGCACATAGAAATAGCACAATACATTTATTAAATGGACTAAGGCCCAGTGCATGAAATTTGTGCACAGTGGGGGGTGTTGTTGTCCCTCAGGCAGGCCTGCACCTTCTCCAATCTGGGACCCCTAGGGGATATCCGACTGCCCTCTCACAATCCAGAAGCACTTGCTCCTAACCACTCACCTACCTGCCTGCCTAATGCCCCCAACTGCCCTCCCCTGCCAGCCTGGTAGCCCCCAATGGCCCTCCTCTGCTGGCCTGGTCACCCACAATGGCCCTCCCATGTCGGCCTGTTCATCCCCAACGGCCCTCCCCTTCAAGCCTGGTCGCTCCCAACTGCCATCTCCTCTGGCCTGATCACCCTCAACTGCCTTCCCCTGCCCGCCTGATTGCCCCTAAACCCCTTCCAGCCTGATCTCATTCCTAACTGCTCTCCCCTGCCAGCCTGATCTCTCCCCTAACTGCCTCTGCCTCGGCCCCCACCACCATGGCTTTGTCTGGAAGGAAGTCGGACATCTGGAAGATGGCCGGTTGACCCAGGCTAATTAGCATATTACCCTTTTATTAGTATAGATAGTAGACATTTTTGGTTCCATCTACTAATAACAACAAAGGAATTTGATTCATTACCCCTTGAAAACACTCTATGCCCTGCCTCCAGGTGCTAGTTGCTCATTGTTTGGGAACCATGACTCTACTAGGACTCTCCTTAGGGAGTTTTGGGATAAATTATGGCACAAGTAAAAGTTCATAGGGTTTTGTTGAGAGATAGTAAAATAAGACAAGCAATTATGTTGGACAGATTTTGATTACTACAGAGTTGCTTCATTTCACATAGACCTACATAGTCCACTGTACAAATACAGTAAAGACATAAATGTAAATATAGTAACAATGCTTATTTCTATCTTCTACGCAGCAACTTTTTGCCATCCTCTGAAGTCACTGGTTCATCTGACTCACAAAAATAACAGCTGAACCTGTGTTATGCTTCTTTAGAGGACTGTAAAAAATTGCTAAAGAGAAGCTGCAGACATTAAAATATTGAAAATTATATAAATTTCATACCTTAGGATAATTAGAAATTTTTTATCAAGTTTCCTGAAGGAACTGGGCAACACTGCAAGAGGCATTAGAACACTCCTTCACATGTCTCTCTTATGAGAGGTGAGGCTGAGAGCACGGGGCCATGCAACTAAGTCTAGAGGCCCTGGGAAACAAATAGAAGGCACTAGGATTTGGGTTTGGTCCTCAGCTGTGCACCAATCTAACGTGAGGCTGATCTCAGCCAAGACAAAAATATCAACAGAGCCTCCAAGTCATACCTAACACAGCAAATCTTATACTTTGGATTCTCATTGTAGATAATAAAGACAGTCATGAGACTTGAAGATTTATCTTTTTCATTCCTAACTAGAGGCCTGGTGCACAAAATACATGCATGGGGCTGTGTGTGTCCCTCAGCCCAGCCTGCACCCTCTCCAATCTGGGACCCCTCTAGGGATCTCCAACTACCCATTTAGGCCCGATCCCACTGGTATCGGGCCTAAATGGGCAGTCGGGAACCACTTGCCTGTCTGCCTGCCTGATTGCCCCTAACCACTTCCCTGCCAGCCTGATCAATGCCTAACTGCTCCCCTGCTGGCTCAATCAATGCCTAACTGCTCCCCTGCTGGCTCAATTGCCCCTAACTACCCTCCCCTGCCAGCCTGGTCACCCCCAACTGCCCTCCCCTGCAGGCCTGGTCACCCCCAACTGCCCTCTCTTTTAGGCCTGGCCCCTCCCAACTGCCCTCCCCTGCTGGCCTGATCACCCACAACTGCCCTCCCCTGCAGGCCATCTTGCGGTGGCCATCTTGTGTCCACATGGGGGCGGGCATCTTGTGTTGGAGTGATGGTCAATTTGCATATTACTATTTTATTAGATAGGATTATGCCGATTCCAATAAGTAAGCCAGAGTTGGTTCACAGAATATGCTCCCTGAGAAGGTAAAGAACACTTATGAATACTCACATGTTCACTCACCTTCCACAGATCCCTAGTGAGCTGAAAGTTTTATGGGCAACAATGATTCTTAAGCAGTATTTCTAAACACATGCCTTCTGTTGGAAAATATAAATAATTAATTTTTATCTTTACTCTCTGGTCAGATGCTGCAACTTAAAACCTGAACTACTCTATCGCCTAGTTCAGATTTTTCTTATTTTGTTCATATATACCCTCACCTCAAAGACTTTCCCAAGATTAAATGAACGTTCTAAATCCTCTAATGGGCACTGTCAGTCTGGCTGCCCTCCCAGTTGCAGAGTCAGCACTTCAAGACCGAGCACTTTTCTTCATTAATTGTTAAGTGACACCACTTTCCTGGGTTCATAGTCAGAGACATAGGAACAGACAGTTTGGCTACACTATGGAGCTTTACACACACACACACACACACACACACACACACACACACACATGAAATTCTAGTGTTTTTTTTTAAGTAGAAAAGCAATCTGATAAAAATATAAAAGCTATAAAATACTTTATGTATATAACAGTTCCATATAGTTAGGAGCAATTGAAGTTTTCTACCCTTAATTCTAGCAGCTTATATCCAATCATTCATACATTTAGTCAACAAACTTGAGTGCTTATCAGGCATTGAGCTCTGTAGATACTCTAGGAGCCCCAAGTTCAGTGGGGAATATTTTTAAAGGGCAATGCTGTGTGCTAAACAAATGGTTAGGGTACAGAGGTCTGAACAATTAACTCCATCAAGAAAGCTACTGAAAACTTCCTAACCAAAATGAGTTTTGTGTTAAGTCTTAGGAGATTAGCATGAGTTAGCTAGTGAGGGCATAACATGCACAGAGACACTGGGTTATGAAAGTGTTTGATGTGTCAGGGGTGTCTGAGCTGGACACTGGCAGGAAAGAGTGGTAAGTAACCTAACTGGATGGAGATAAGACCAGAAAGGCAGATGGAGGCTGATTTTGCACATCCTCAATGCAGAAATATAGTATTTAGATAATAATCTATAGATATCTTGGGACCATTAAAATTTGAGAATGAGCCCTGCCTGGTTTGGCTTGGCGGATAGAACGTTGGCCTGCAGACTCAAGGGTCCCAGGTTCGATTCTGGTCAAGGGCATGTACCTTGGTTGTGGGCACATCCCCAGTGGGGGGTGTGCAGGAGGCAGCTGATCAGTGTTTCTCTCTCATCAATGTTTCTAACTCTTTATCCCTCTCCCCTCCTCTCTGTAAAAAAATCAATAAAATATATTTTTAAAAAATAAAAAAATAAAATAAAATTTGAGAATGACAGGTTCACCTTAATGTTTTAAAGGCAATAATTCTGTGGAGAATGAATTGGAGTTGGCAGTGAGGCTCTGGAGACTGAGTCCAACAATGTTAAATGAGACAGAGAAAGAAAAGTTAGAGCCCCAAATAAGACAGTGGCAAAGAAATGGCAGAGAAAGCATAGTGAATGTTTTAAAGATAATAATTCAGGTATATACTGATTACCATTATAAAGGGATTTACCCTCAGTAGAAATTAAAGATGTATGTAAAATAGTTAACGGAGTGAGTGGATTAAAAAACAGTGGTACATGTACACAGTGGAATACTACACTGCTGTAAAAAAGAAGGAACTCCTACCATTTGCAACAGCATGGATGGGCCTGGAGAGCATTATGATAAGCGAAATAAGTCAGTCAGAGAAAGATAAATATCACATGATCTCACTTATTTGTGGAATATAATGAACAACATAAACTGATGAACAAAAACAGAGTCAGAAAAGCATCGATCAGACCATCAAACCTCAGAGGGAAGGTAGGGGATGGTGGGGGTAAGAGGGAGAGATCAACCAAAGGACTTGTATGCATGCATATAAGCCTAACCAATGGACACAGAAAACAGGGGGGTGTGGGCATGAGCAGGGGGTGGGGGGCAAGGAGGGGATAAGGACACATATGTAATACCTAAATCAACAAAGAAAAAAATAGTTAACTGAGTTTATCTGTTTCATTTTAATTTTACTGCCTCATATTGAAAGGCCATTTATTCTTGCTTTTTCTCTACCTACTTTTCATTATTTCTAAACCCACAACAATTAGATGTTTGTGTACACCATTATAATTTTCCTCCTCCAGGAATTGCCTATCTCATGTTCTTTATAGGCTTTTCCCATACCTTCCTGTGGCGTTTGGTATGGTTAACCAGTTCCTCTCCTGGAACTGTCTTCCTTTGATTTCCATGTCATTATTCTTTCAACATTACTCTCCTACTTCTCCCACAACTTTTTCTCAAGGTTTCCAGCAACATGGTTCTATGTTTCTGCCACAGGCCTTTCTCAGTCTGCCAGACTATCTCATCCGCTTCTAAATCACCGTGTGTCTGCTGATGACACCAATTAAACATTTGTTCAACAAACATTTCTAAGCACCTACCTTATGCCAGGCTCTGCACTACATGCTGGGATTTTTTCATAAATGACTCCAGCTTTTCTCCTCAAGGAGTAAATTGCCATTCACTTCAAATAGAAGTGGGAGAAGCTCAATAGCAGGATGCTGTGGGATAACAACAGGAAAATCATAAACATGTTTCGTGAGGGTGGAGGATATGTTAGGCAAAGGCATACATTTTTGGCAAAGAAGATATGGGAAAAGGAAAACCACTCTATTCCCTGAATTTCATCCCTATCAGGATTCAGGGTAAAGAGTAGCAAATGATGAAGTTGTAGAGAAGGCAGGGTTAAGATGAAGGATGGTCTGTATGATTTATTAAGGAGCTTAGGTATGAGTTGGGCATATGAAGAAATGATTAGAAGGGCGCAGTACTAGAGTCGGGGATTAGTTAGGATGCTACTGCTGGATAATTAATGTGAAAGACAATAAAAGGCTGACAATATTTCAGTGATAGTGAGATGGAGTGAAAGAGGCAGTTTCAATAAGTGTGTAGGAAATAAAAGCAACAGAATTTAATAGTTGATTTGATTAGGCATGAAGGAGAGAGACTCATCTGTGAGTCTGCTAAGTGTTCCTAATAGTCATGGTGCCAAGACGTCCCCTGCTCATCCAGCAGTACCCAGGCTGAGCGTCACCCTACTTGTGAAGTTCCCCTTTGGGCCACCACGGTACCTTGTATACACTGCTTGTATACAACGCATTTTATTATAGTTATTTTTCTGAATCTGTTTTCACAACTAGACTGACTCTGGTAAAAGTTAGAGAATTCCAAATGCTTTCAAGAGAAAGTCACTAGTGTGTTTTTTTAAACAAACAAAAGAAAGTGTTTCTTAATAAGATATGTAATTTCTTCATAATCCCTTTTGTAAAATAAATCTTTATTGTTGAAAGTATTAGATATGGCCGAAACCGGTTTGGCTCAGTGGATAGAGCGTCGGCCTGCGGACTGAAAGGTCCCGGGTTCGATTCCGGTCAAGGGCATGTACCTGGGTTGCTGGCACGATCCCCAGTGGGGGGTGTGCAGGGGGCAGCTGGTCGATGTTTCTCTCTCATCGATGTTTCTGGCTCTCTGTCCCTCTCCCTTCCTCTCTGTGAAAAATCAATAAAATATATTTAAAAAAAAAAGAAAGTATTAGATATGTCCTCCCCCCACCCCCCCGCCATTGCCCTCTCTCACCTTCTCTCCTCAAAGCTGTGGTACATCTATACAATGGAATACTATGCTGCTGTAAAAAAGAAAGAACTTTTACCATTTGCAACAACATGGATGGACCTAGAGAGCATTATTTGAAGTGAAATAAGCCAGTCAGAGAAAGATAAGTATCACATGATCTTCATAAGCCCTTTTGCAGTTTTAAGTCTGGAAACATCAATTCACCACTTGCTATAGCAGCATTGAAGTTAAGTCTTCCAGGACTGGCACATAGATGTTGTACAATAATGTTTGTTTAAACAAACACATGAAAATAAATTTGTTTGTGCTTTTATAAATGGACTATTAGCATTTTATATTAAAGTTTTACTTCTAGAAGTCATCTTTTGGAAACCAAGAAGGTATTTTTGGCTGATTCATTGTGTTATTGATTTAATCTATACTATACTTTTGTGTCAATTTATTTCTGACTAGGCCACATCAGTAACTATCCTTATTATTTCAATTCTTATTAAAGTTATCAATTATTTTAACAGGCTATTTTAATCTATTTTGCTATTTTAGAGGATGTGCACAGAAAGTATGTACAGGATTTTCATGCAATTGTTTCAGTGCTCTTAGCAATATAATAGTGTTTTCCACCTACACATCATCTTTTATCAGGGGACCCCACAAACATTTGAATTGGTAAATCCCTACACATCTTAGTGAGAAAAGTAAATGTGGTGATTCCCTTTTGAAAAATTACAATGCAATGTTTTTGAAAAAATACAATGCGATATTTCCCCCTAGAAAATCTTGACAGTCCTAAGATTAGCATGGGGAGCCTCCACCTGTCACCACACTTGCTCTCATGAGGCAAAGCTGTTGGAAATATAGCTGTGATAACTAACCTCAGTGGACTGGGTTTCAACTCTATGGGAGCACACTGAGAAGAAACAATTGTCAAACTGGCTGCTAGAGAATTTCATTAGGTCCCAAACTCAAACTAAGCTAATACAAGACTTCCTCCCTCTCATGGTCTCAGTACTGTATGTCCATGGTTATCATAGGATTCTGTTAGGATTTGTGGTAAAAGTTAGAGAATTCCAAATGCTCTCAAGATAAAGTCACCAGTGTGAGTGTTTTTTTAAACAAAAGAAAGTGTTTCTTATAAGATATATGATTTCTTCATAATCCCCTTTGCAATTTTAAGTCTGGGAACATCAATTCACTACTAGGGAATTACTATA
Source organism: Myotis lucifugus (assembly GCF_000147115.1). NCBI lineage: Eukaryota > Metazoa > Chordata > Mammalia > Chiroptera > Vespertilionidae > Myotis > Myotis lucifugus. Next base: position 9,819,387 of record NW_005871070.1, on the reverse strand, counting down.
GTAGTCTTGAGGTTAAGTCCTACATCAAAAAATTCTCCACAAATAATAAATAAAGTTGAGTCTACTGTTAATGAAAAGAATACAGCAGCAAATAGCACCTGGGGTGCACTATATGACATACAGATTTAGGCCAAATTCTTAGTTCAACCTCATTGGGGAATGAAGGTGCTTCTCAAATTAGCAACAAAAAAAAATGAATCCTCACTTGAGGATAATTTTTCTACTAATTTTCAGAGAGAGTGGAAAGGAGTGGTGAGGGGGAAAGAGAGAGGTGGGAGAGAGAAACATCAATGTGAGAGAGACACATCAATTGTTTGCCTCCCACACATGCCCTGACTCAGGCCTTGGAGTGAAACTGCAACTCAGCTATGTGCTATTGACCAGAATCGAACCCACAACCCTTGGGTGTGCAAGCCGATGCTCTAACCAATGAGCAATGCCAGCCAGGGCTACTATGCAAATTGTCCCCTTGGGAGTTGGACCAACCAGGAGTTCTACCACTCACTATGATGTGCACTGACCACCAGGGGATGGTGCGGAATAAAGGAAGACGTCGGCCGGCAGCTGGCAGCTGGGGGAAGGAAGGCCCCGATAGGCCATGATCACTGGCCAGGCCTAGGGACCCTACCCATGCATGAATTTCGAGCACCCGGCCTATAGTAACTACATATGGTACTAGCTGGGTACTGGACTTATTGGAGTGATCACTTTGTATGTTATGTAAATATCAAATCACCATGCTTTACCCTTGAAACTAATATACGAGTAATATCAAATGTCAACTGTAATTAAAAACAAAAGGAAACTTTAATTTAAAAAGAAAACAGAGAAAATGTTGCTCTTTGGAAAAAAAAAACCCACACAAAAATACTATCATTTGCATACTTCCAAAATACTGATGCAGCAATTCACCAAACATGAATTGAGAATGACTGTGAATAAAGGACTCTCTAGGTGCTTGGGAAAGAAAGAAAAACAAGATGACATATTTGTCCTCAAGGTGCTCACTGTCCCCAGCATGACTGACATCATTTTGTAGAGTGACTTTCTTTACAGAGGTGTTCGGAAAGGTGAGATGCGGAAAGTGGTGATGTCAAGAACCTGCTGGGCACTGAAGGGAACTGGATAAAACATATCCCAGGAAACATTATTTGAGCTTGACATTAAAGACACAGACTATTAGACAACTGGAGGGAAAAAGGGAGAAAAAGAATATTTACAGATGTGCAATGATCCTATACTACCACTTGCCAGCAATGTTTTCTAAAAAGGGGCACTTCCCCACGCCTACATCAGGACAGCAGATGCTGCTCTTTTTGGTACCACCTAGTGCAAGATGGACAAAAGGAGTTCTCCAGGATTTGAATTAAAGATCTTCTTAATTGTCTGGAATGAAGCATGTAAAATTTGAGAGTTACAGTAAGCCAGGCCCTACTATTTAAACTGAACCACAGAAGCAAGCAATGCACATCAAGAGAGGACACTAAATAGTGTGCTCAGCTCAGAAAACAGAACAGTGAAGTGAAAAAACAGGACCCTCACAGTGTTAAGGGCCCAACTCCATGTATTCCTTAGGCTAAACTTTACTTTTATCATTGACTCCTATTAGCCACTCCATTTTAATTATAATTATAATTTCCTTATCTTTTTCTTTTTCCATATTTCTCTTTTTTGTTTCAGTCAATTCAAATTTTGTAATATGTAAAGAAAGTCAAACTATATAAATGCCTCATATATTCAGGCAATAGTATTAGGTAGTTCACAAATATGAGGTCACTGACGTCCTCTCACTCTTCCTAGTAAAGGGGATGCTATTATCCCCATTTTACAGCTAAAGAAATCAGGGCTCAGACTCTTGCAGGGCTATGAGCAACTAACAAATGATGGACCTGAAATTCTAGCCCATGTCTTGCTCCAAGGCCATTTTTCCTCACTGCATCATATTGCATTCCAAAAAGAGAACTGCAGGTATAAAATCTCACAGAGGCATGAAAGGCAATGGATGCTCCTAGACCCCATATACTCCCCATGTAGCTTGGAAAAGAGCTCACAGGAGAAAGCTTTTAAAAAGGAAGCTTGAGAGTAAGGGTGAACGCATGAAAGATGTGTTATGTTAGGGAATTTAGCCTGATTTAGTTACAATAAAGAGTATTACCTCCCTTTTTATGTTAAGCATTTTTCAAACCAAAGGAGAAATATGATCAGATTTTGTTCTAGAAATACCATAATAGCAGCGTTAAAGGTCCATTAGAGATGGAAAAGATGGTGAAGAAACTCCTGCAATAATCTATGGCAAAGATGGTAAGGGCCTGGTAGTGATGGCAGGAGAGCGATGAGCTTAGACCTCAGAGATACTTCAGATAGGACGTCCAGGACTCAGAACCACTTGGCAGGTGGAAAAGATGAAAGAGTTGAGGCTAACTCCACCGTGTTCAGCATGGATACCTGACATAATGGAGATTCCCAGGGCCAGGTAACTTTGAGACAAAGAAAATGACAGAATTGTAGGTAAATCCTAGAACTCTGGTCATGTTTTAAAAATGGACCCTTTGTGCTGCTATCTGAATCATGCTGATACTAGACTCTGTCTCACTGGGTTTGCACTCTCCTCAAGGCTCCGTAAAACGTAAATATAGGACATGTTATTTTGAATATTTTTCAGTTACCAAATTTATTGAACTATGGGTACCACTATTTTAACTCTAAATCTAATATAATTACTGACTTTTAAATTTCTTCCTCCTCTGATTGCTTTGGGTCTGGGTTTTTCAAAAGAATGGAAGAGTTCTGTACGGGAAACAAAAGCTGTTTAGAACCGAAATCAGAGTGTTTGCACCTCTCCTTTTGGAATTCTGATGTATTATTCCCCAAGGTAACCTCCTGAATGAATCTTTTCCCTTTGTTGTGTAAGAGCCTTCAAAAGCAGTAAAGAACATTAATTTTTTGACTTGATTTTGTTACTTTGCCAGGAATAGCACAGGGGTCCCTTTAGTGAGTGAGACTAAGGGCACTAAAATGGTTGGAAATCACTGAAAACAGTAGCAGGTTTATTTGAACAAAATCGGCAGGGTGGTGTAATATACATTTTTAAAAATGCATTTTCATTAAAATTAAAAAAATGAGCTTCCAAACAAACTCCGGAAAGGGCTCCAAACACAGCTTTACAAACCCAAAATGAAATCAATAAAAAGAAACCAGCCAAGCAGCAAGTTGAGAAAACACCAATTAGAGATTTTTACAAACAGAGAAGCTCACTGTGGGGTACAGTTTTTAAGTCAGACAAGAAAAATTTGGGCTTTTTTCTCCCCCTCAGCACTGCTCCACGGTGCTCTCCCTGGAACTAAAATTGATGGGATTCAGAAAGCTCCCCAGGAAGGAACCACAAACAAGCGGGCGCTTTCAGCATTATATCTGCGCAGATGAAAGCAAATATTATTCTGATCGCTTTTCATTTTGCCCTCCAAGGAGCTTTGCATTATTATCCGTGACTAGGGATTTTAATAGCCAAAGTACCACAAATTTGTGAAACACTCAATTTCTGCCTGGTTTTGGAGTACAGCTTCTACCCATGGAAGTTAACTCAGGTCTCTGTAGCCAAGAAATTTTCTGAAGCAAATCGTACTCTGCTCGCGTGTCTCCCTAGATAACCTTACACTAAACTGGCAGGTAAGTGAGGTTCATCTCAGTCCCACCGCCCAGCGCAGCTATCACACACTCCTGAATTTAGTCCTGTGCCTGGCAGTACTCACTCTTCTGCTTCTCTCTGGTTGGCTCTCCTCAAAGTTTATATGTCCATCTCATATTAAAACTGCCCTGTCTTAGCATGGAGGGACCTGGAGAATATCATGCTAAGCGAAATAAGTCAGTCAGAGAAAGACAAGTATTACATGATTGCACTCATATGTGGAATCTGAGTAACAAAATAAACTGATGAATGGAGTGGATCTAGAGACATGGAAGCATGGAACAGAGTGTGGAATCTCAAGGGAAGGCAGGGCAAGGTGGGTGGGTGGGAGGTAATCAACCAAAGACCTTGTATGCATGTATGCATAGCTCATGGACACAGACAATGGGTGCTGAAGGCTGGGGCCCGGGGGTCAATGGAGGGGGTCAATGGGGGAAAGAGGGGGACATATGTAATACTTTTAACAATAAAGAATTATTAAAACAAAACAAAACAACAAAAACTGTCCTGTCTTGTTCTTAGGCCCTCAGGAATCAGCTCTGTGCTTCTTCCAGGTGAGACAAAGTGACTGTCATGAAAAACCACCTGCCAGTGCCCAGGAGTCCAGCGCTTTTGTTTCATCAACTCCACTTAACGAAAAGGCACTCGCAAACTCTGAGTAATTATAAAGCAATATTCATGTGTGGATAATTTTGATTGTTGCTACTTGTTAGTATATACTAGTATATGCATGTATATGTATGCAAACACATATGTGCATGTGTATGTATATACACACAAATATATATGTACACACATATATATTTCCACAAACCCTAAGGCTATTTTGTCTGAGGATGTAGTTTTAGGTTCCCATACAATGAATACCTATGTATTAAAGAAACATCTTCAGTGTTAATTATGTTTCCTTTAAGCAATGAGTTTTAAGTCAAAGCTCATAATCCTTGGTGAGTATAGGTTATAGATATGTTTATATTGTAGAAGGCCCATGGATCTAAGAATGAAACTTCTGAAACATATTTTGAATCCCTTCACTTTCATCACCCCCACTGGCCCCAGCCTCACTGCCAAGCTGCCATCTTTTCTCTCCTAATCATTTTCCTTACTTCTCCCCTTGTCCCCATCTGTCTGTTCTCCACACTGCACAGTTATCTTTAAGTCACCCACATCACATCCCTCAGACTTTCCATTGACTCCTCGTTTCCTCCACTTAAAAACCCAAGTGTTTCAATTGCCTGCCAAGCTCCAAATGACCTTGTTTCTTCACCTCTTGGTCCTACCATCCAGTTGCTCTCCCTTAGCACACTTGGCTCCATCAGCATTGGACACTCTTCCCGGGATGTCCTCTCCTTAGATATCTTTTTTTGTTAACTAGCGCCCCCCCCCCCCCGCCGCCAACCTTCAAGTCTTTGCTTAGTAAGAATTACTCTGACCATCCTACTTAATACTGAAACACCTCCCCTCCCCACCCCTGCAAATATCATCTCCTGGCTTGCATAATTGTCCTTTTCTTACTTTCTTCCTATAGGACTTGTCTCCTTGCATACAATCTAATTTAGTTATTTCTTGTTTTTATTTTCATTCTCTATCTCCTTTGCCAAAATATAAATTCTCTGAGGATGGGAATCTTTGTCTAATTTTGCTTGTCAATCCCTAAATAGGAGCTTGTACATAGTAGAAAATTAATAACTATTTGCTGAAAGAATGAACACTGTCTAATTATATTGAAAATCATGGATTATATTTTCTATTTAACTAAATGATGTACATGAATATGTACACATACTAATACCATTTTAATTATGAGTTTCTTATTTGAGCATATGAGGAAATGGATTAATATTTTTGGTGAAATATGGTTAAAAATGTTAGTATGTTTAAAAAGAGAAGGTTTTGATTGATTGCATGTTTGATTTAGTGATCAACATTTAACAAGCACCTGTTGTGTATTTGAAGTATGATATTGAATAAGTCATGTATTAGAAATATCTGTATTGGGTGGAGGAGACTGACTTGGTGCACCAGATGTTCAAGGCCACTCTGAGCATGGGAATCCTAATCAGAGTGTTCAAGACTAATGTACCATACTCAGGTGCAAAAGCAAGGATGCAGACACTGCACAGGTGGGCCCTCTATAACCCAAAGACCGAGGTCACTATTTTGGCAAGAAGCCTCTCTTGTCTGAGTTAGTATAAAGTATGTTATTGACCAGCCAGTGAGAGGCCACTGTTATGTGAGGCTGCTTGGTATGGCTCCTGTGTTTGCTACTGTGTTTTGCAATGGCTGTTATGTTAGCAGTGGCTATTGTGTGAGCCTCCTTTAAAGACTGCTTTGTCTGATGGCTACTTAGTAGGAATGGCTACTTAGACTGCAATAAAGACTCTCTTATATGCCCACAACTTCTCACGTTTCCTCTGTCTTCTAATGTCCAGTGTCCAAGGAGGTCCAGTCCCTGGCAGAGGAGCTCAGACTCAATACTTGGAAACAAAAGACACAATAAAAAACACAATAAGTGAGTAGTAGAATCACGCACAAGGAGCAGCATTGACAAGCAAGAGAATAATTTAGCAAAAAGGTAGACATTGCTGAGGTTAGAACACAATCAAGTACCTTTAACATAACTCTTTAGAGCAGGAAACATATGTGAGGGCCTGAGCTTTTATTTGTCTATTTTATCCCATAAAGAAGACCTGAGTACAGGGCTCTTCCGTCACTCTGTTCTTTGTGTTCCAGCTTTATTTAGGCCGGGCTGTGGACAGAAGTATGTCAACAGCTGGGGGATAACACACAGGTCAGGGCAGGGTACCACAGGGGAAGGGGAAGGGGGAGGGGAAGGGGAAGGGGAAGGGGAAGGGGAAGGGGAAGGGGAAGGGGAAGGAAGAGCTCATGTGATGCCATACTTAGACTTCACAGTGTACACAGTAAGCACCATCATTGACTAGGACATGGCGATCTTCCCATAATCCAGAGTAAAACACAGAGGGAGAGTCCATCATTAGAGAGTAAATGCTCATTCTTGCTCTGGGATTAGAGAGCACTAGCCCACTGCTCTCAGGATGGAGAAAAACAAAACAACCAAAGAATATCATCTAAATACCAATGTGAAAAAAAAGATAAGCATGAATTGTGTCTATTTATTTAGTCAGTTCTAGGTCAAGTTTTGTGCTTGAGTTAAGTTTCTATGGAAATTCTTACTCCATTGCCATTATGAAGAGACAACTCTGTTTCAACAGGCTTTGGATTCTGGTCCAGGCTCCAGCCTGTTTCAAAATCCAAACAGAATCCTAAAATCTGTTCCTGCCTCTATCAGAACTTGCTGTTTTTTCTCTGCCTCCTGCCACCGCACAGTTGGATGGACACCAAGTATAGAAAATTTCAGCCTCAAAAGAACATTTTAAGAAAGTTATGAGCCAGATTCAATTGCTTGTATAATATGCATTATCTCTGAAAAATATTGTTGTAATATACCTTTGAATGCAACTTAAAATAGCTACAAATTTAAGCTCTAGATACAGATGGACTTGGGTTGGAATGCCAGGTTTGTAACTTATTAGCTATTTTACTTTGTGCCTTAGTTTTCTTATTTGTAAAATGGGAATTAAAATGACATCATAGAGGTACTGCAAAAGTCTAATAAGACAAAGTATATACCGTGCTAAGCATGGTGCCTGATTCCTAACTGAGGCCTGACAGATCAGCTGTAATAGCTATCATATTTTTTTAAAAATATTTTATTGATTTTTTTACAGAGAGGAAGGGAGAGGGATAGAGAGTTAGAAACATCGATGAGAGAGAATGAGAGAGAAACATCTATCAGCTGCCTCCTGCACAGGGGATGTGCCTGCAACCAAGGTGCCTGCAACCAAGGTACATGCCCTTGACCAGAATCGAACCTGGGACCCTTGAGTCTGCAGGCTGACGCTCTATCCATTGAGCCAAACCAGTTCAGGCAATAACTGTCATATTGATTATAATTTTTAATCACCAACACTTGGTGTATAAGTTTTGGGAGTCTTCCATAAACTGGTATATAAACATTCTTTTAAATTTCCATGTGCAAAATGAGTCTAGTGGCTACCATCCTCTCTACTGCATGGTTATCCTCTCTCCCTAGAGGGGAGAACAGTAGATAAAAATGACAATGACATTTATTTTAGCAAGAGTTTCCTTCATAAAAGTATGAGTGAAATGTTGGTAAATTTTAACCTTGCAGTGAGAGTTTTATCAGCAGAAGCTGATTTTAAAAAGCAAAATTTTGATCTTTTTGTTGTTGTTATTTATTCTTACCCAAGTATATTTTTTCCATTGATTTTTAGAGACAGTGGAAGGCAGGGGGGGGGGGTGGGGAGAGAAACATCGATATGAGAGAGACATTGTTTGTTGCCTCCCACATGCACCTTTATCAGACTGGGAATCCCCTGCAACCCAGGTATATGCTCTTGACCAGGAATCAAACCCAAGACCCTTCAGTGTGTGGTCCGATGCTCTAACCACTTACCTTTCAAAAGGTAAATCACTTAAGATTCTTTATGCCATAATATATAGTATGGGCAGTACATAGATTTAGGAATAACAGTTTTATTTACTAATTACAGAATCCATTCGTTTGGTACACTATGCACCCCTTCCTCTCCATCCTCCTTCTCCCCTCATTAATAGATTTAGAACTGACAGTGCTTTCACTTCTAAGTATAAAGAATAATTTTCTTCTGAACATAGAGACAACTATGAAATCGAAGTTTAAAACATAGACCCCTTCTAACAGCAATTCAGATTTCCATTAAACCTCCTCCCACCCTTTCAAATTAAAGTTTGAAAGGCAGAGCTCAGAAATAATCTGACAGGCACTAGTGCTTCGTTCATTTCCAGCAAGGAAGCACCAATTTGATTCCTACCATAACAATTTCTGCTGTTGCCAGTGCATCAAATTTTTTTTAACGCAGCTTCTCAAGTGATAGAAATCATCCCGTCACTTTGTTTCATAAAATTGACACCCTGGGGAAATGCAAAATAGAGTAAGAACTTGAGTGAAGCTGCTCCTGCAACCCCTGCGAGGTATTCCTGAAATTCTCTTTTCCTCTTCAGCGAATGTCACCAGGTCCCAATTGCTTGCTGTTCTTTTCTCCTTGTCCTGCTCATGTGCTGCCTCATCCATTGGCTTTCCTCAGCGCAGGGGTTGGTGTTTGGAAAAGCACAGGAGTTGGTGTTAGTAAAAGCATTGCTCATAGATAGGGATTCTACCGCTGGCTAATTTGAATGCAGTGACAGAAAAAAGGGGACTTGATGAAATTATTTCACACACAGAGCAGTAAGCATATGGGATATATTACTACAGAAGATGATTCAAAGAGTTTAAGAAACACCTGGATTTGTTTCTGGAGGCGGTAGGCTGGAGAGTAGAGTGAGAAGAAGCAGGAAGGTGAAAGGAAAGCACACTCCCCAAGCGAAGTGTGAAGGCTCGAACTTCTTACTGAAATGGCACCTCTTGCATTTATCAGGAGCACCAGCTATTACACAGTCTATTTTAAGGGAAAGGTTTCTCAGATACCCTGACTAACCACAGGAGCTACCTTCCTAATAGTGCTGGCCTCTGGCTTTGAGGAAAGGACGTGAATGATGGAAAGAGGGGAAGAATATCTGAATATCTAGGGACCAAACTTCAGCAATTGGTTTACGATCTGGTCCAGGCCTCCCACATTATCCACATCTCTGACCTCCCCTCTCTCCAGGCACATTCTGACCTTTCAGAAACAGCCTCGCTCCTCCCAGGCTGTCACTATGTTGCTGTTTCCTCTCCCAACTCTTCCCCTCATTCTTCAGTCCATAGACCACCTTTTCCGTGACATCTCAGTTAATTGTCACTCCTCCCTCTGTGTTCCCATACCACATGCAAAGTATCTTTATGTTCAGCTTATTAACACTTATCTCCTCCACACTTCACAAAATGTCTGGCTCATTGAAGATGTTTGATATTTTCAAATTTTATCTGCCTCACTTTGTTTCAGAGGATTTAAAATGCTTGATAAAAATAATAGCTAACATCATTGAGCCTTTGACATGTGTCAGGCACTGTTTCAAGTGCTTCACATGTTTGAGCTCCTGCAACCCTCATAACAGTGCTGTGGATGAGTGAGTTTGTACTAATATTATCCTTATTTTGCAAGTGAAGAAATAGAGGAGCAGAGATGTTAACTAATTTGCTCAAAATCAGCTGAGGGAGAGCAAATATGAGATCGGATTTAGCCAGCTGGTTCAGAGCTAGTACTCAGCCATTATTCTGATTACTGGAATGCCTAACATAGCAAGGAAACAAAAATAGGGAAAGGTGATGAGAAATAAATAGTTGTGCTCATAAAATGGAGTTATTAATTAAGCTAATTAAAATGCATATACTAAAACCCAGCTCGCATGATATAGACTTTAGCAGCCAATTCAAAAAGGTTAACTTGATCAATTAATCATTAAACAAAAGCAAATCAAATACTCAGGAGAATATTCCTGACATTAAAACTTGAAATACATTTTTATGGGGTTCTTCTTCTAAGATGGTGATATATGAAATCATTCCTTCATTCACCTTCCACATTTACACTTCTCCAGATCTAGGTGTTCAAACAAAAAGACTGATCACAGGACAAACATTTTGTAAACTTATATATGACTGTCCAAAATGATGTGCCCTGATTTTACATATGGACAACAGTCATCCACTCAGTCAACAAATATGCATATGTTGAGCCTCCACTTTGTGTCACATGCAGTTCTAGGCCCCAATGAGTCAACAATGTACCGAAGGACCAAAATCGCTGCCCTCATGGAGATTAAATTCTAGATGAAAAGACACATGACAAACAGACAATATCAGATGGTGTTAAGACCTAAGCAGGAAAGTAAAGTAGATTAAGAGATCAATGAATAACTAGGGGAGGGGAGGTGGCCTTCTCTTTTAGATAATAGGGCCAGGAAACACCTCTGAAGTGGTATCTAAACGACACCTGAATAAAGAAACACAGAGACAGTTTTCTGTTTTCTCCCTAATTATTCCAATTGAAAAATCAAATGAAATTTTATCATTTCAGGCCAATAAAATCAAGTGTCCTTTATGATGTTTTTTTCTGTAAGTCTCCCTTTCTCCCTGAGATGTTCCTTAATTTGTATTAAAATGCAAATTGTATTTGGAAGTTTGATTATAAGCAAATGAAGAAAATGAATGGGATAAATTTCGTGTCTTCCAACTTAGCAATAGTCTGACAATAATGTGATTTAGTTTAATAAAAGTCCAAAATCCTACACTGGAACCATCCAAAAGAAGACAATTAGAAAAAGACACCTTAGAGTTGAATCATATGATAGCTATTTCATTTTAAAAAAGTATGTTAATGAACTAGTTCAACTTTGGGAAATTCAATATTTTGATTCTATGGTACAGATTATTATGTTCAACTCATGAAAATATCTAAGCCAATGTTACCCAAATAAATTTAATTTTATATACATACTAGGAGCCCAGCGCGCGATTCGAAATCGCGTGGCGCCGCCCACCTTCGAGTCGCCCTCGGCTCCTGCCTCGCTCCCTGGGCCCCGCAGCAGCCAAGACCACTGCCCGTCCAGCCTTGCCTCCCTCTCCGGCCCTTGAAGCAGCTGCGGCAGCTGCTGATCAGGCCCTCCCCGCCCCCAACGCTATGTGCTCAACCTCCTCCTGTCCAGTCGACCCATTACAGCGTCCCAGTTAATTAGCATGTTTCTGGGCTTGTGTGTTTGTCATGCCCATCAGTTTTGCTAATTTCACACTTGAGTATGGAAAAGAAGTTTGACCAATGGACAAAAGCTAAAACAATGTTAAGTTACTAATGCATGTTTTTGCAACATGCAGTCTATTTAATTCTCCTTTTCAGAAGCTTCACTCATTCTTTTTAAAATGTCCTCCCACCTTGTACTTTGTGGAGCAATCAGCTGCCTGTTCAATCTGAACAGTAAATTGCAAACTTAATGCTCTGTAGTGAAAGGAAACAAAAGGCATAGCCATTTATTTCTTTCTTCACCTTGATAATGCCCCATGATATTATATCATTGGAGGGATCAGTGCCTTAAGTATTAAAATGCTCTGAGATAAACAAAACAAAAAAAGTGGGAAAGTCTCCAAGACTCATAACGTGGACTAAGACTAGAGGGACTAAGTGGGTGCCTAGTTCTCTGCTAGCTTCTTTGCAAAGTTAGTGCATGTGCTTAATTTAGACTCACTCTTTAGCATTCAAGCAGCTACCGTATTTATGTATGGATGGGATAGTGAGGCAAAGTAGGTGTTGGAATCACATGATGTCACATAGACTTCAGCATAGCAGAGACCAGAGCTTTGTGAGTGTCATTGCTTATGTGCTATAGAGTGCTTTTCTTATTTATCAAGCTGGAGCATACATTCTATTACTCTTGTTCTTAGATTTTCAGACAGCCATAATTTCTGGTCTTTTGTTTGAAATGAAGGCCTGCCTGGAAAAATTGAGGGTGCTGCCAAGCTGACTAAAAGACATTTTTTTGTAGCATACTATATTCTTTATTCCACTACCCCCTCCTACAGCCCCAACTCTTGGGTATAGGGGAGGGGGGCACAAGATTTGAGAAAGATGTAAATTATGAAATTGAATGCACATTAAAGCAATTATGGAAAGAATCTTGTCAAATGCTCTCTTAGCCAGAAAAACACTGGTGTGTACTAGTGTGTGGTAATGCGCATCTAAGGATACCTCAAGACTACGTTCCCAGAGTGAAATTATTTGTGAAATTCAAGTTATATTGGATTCCTTTTGGAGGAGGAAACAAAAGTTAAAATTCAGGTTACATATCTAGAAGACTAAAGTAGGCAATCAAATTTAAACTTCTACATCAGATTTATTTGACATGATTTCAAAATAAACTAAGTTTAGTAAACCTGTTGGCAAAGAAGTATAATTTGTCAAGCGATTAACAGAGACACAATCTGTAATTACAAATTGCTGAAAGCTGGCCACTAATGAGAGAATGACTCACATTTTGGGGTGAAGGGAGGAGGGGGTCTCTCAGAAACCGTAATTTGATTTACAAAACTCTAAATAGCTAATGGCAGGTAACTCTTGCCAACTAACCAGCCAATTCTTGCAAGCTCATTAACAGAACTCCATGGTCTCACTGAAGGATAAACCATATGGAGGTGTCACTAAAAGCTGGAGATGAGAGACTGTAATTCATGTGCAGTCTTCTGTAAGTCGGTCATATGGGCATTGATTTGAGCCTTTGTTTATCTGAAATGATCTGTTCTTAAGAAAGAAGAGAAAATAAATTTTTAGGAGTTGTTGGTTCACAACCTCCCCCCCCCTTCCATCACCTTATACTTCAGTGTTCAGCTAATTATTAAAGTTCTTTATTCTGCTCTTGTCCCTCCAGTTTCTCATCTCTGTGTCACATTTTAGTTCTAGCAGAACAATTGAAGAATAGCATCACACAAGTGCCTAATTTACTATTTGCTTGAGTACTGATCTTTGTGGGTTAAGTTGCTCTTCTGTGATTTGCCTAGTGATCGTAAACATGTGGCTATAAGATCACTTTTAACTCTGTATGCACATGGGCTTTGTGGATGCTTGAGGAAACATGATGAGTGACAGCACACCTTCATGAGGCATCATTTTGTAAGAGGCTCTGTTTACTTAGTTACTCTAACCAGAGTAACATACTAGCGTATGTATAGGCACTGCAGTTTTCAATTGATACCCATCTGGTCCAGGAAGCTCTAAAAAAATTATCAGATTGACACATGAGCATAGTTTTAAAAATAGTACTAAAGGCTATTTAATGATAAGCAAGTCTTCTGGTCTATTTTTCTGTATTCTCAGTCCTATTCCCCAGAAGCAGTTTTAACTACCTAGGTGTAAAATCTTTTAGTGCTCTAAATAATAAGCTTTAGTGACCAGTTCTTGATTTATTAAATTAACAGATTAGCTAGCTAGTGTTTCTGGACATGATAGATGAAAATTTAGCTCACTTATATCTCCCTTTCCTCTCACTCTCTTTGAACTTCTATTTTAAATTTCTTTAACTTTTAAAAATTGTTAAATAATATAATCAAACATTTATTTCTTTATTATATACACCATGTGTAAATATATAGTACATATATCTTATTTATATAGTATTAAATATTTTATCAATTTTAAACTGTAATTATTACTCATTTTGAAAAAGGGGAATATTTGCATACTATTTCCCCCACTTTTCTTTCCTCTTCCATCTCTAACATTTTATCAGCTTTACTCTTACATTTCCATCACCAAAATTGATGACATTTGCATTCTATTTTGATAGAATTAATATTACTTTTGCCAATAGCAAAAGTTATTAATCATATGCTTTTGTAAATATTGTTTACCTGTGGTTTTGCTGCATTTTGTTTCTTATGGGTTTGATGATATGGCTTTACTATTAAAAACAGAAAGTTTCTAGAGTCACATTTGATAGTCTTTTCTTTTCTTATATTATTTCAATTCAAGCAAATCTTTAGTTTGCTCCATATTTGGACTATGAGTTTTTAATTCTTTTTTCTGTATTTCCCCACACTTTCTAATTGAATATATCTAATACAATCAAGCTCCATAATAATTTATCCACTTATCATTCCTTGTAACGTTATTATTCTTGAACTCCATCTGATAGCCTTACAGCACATGGATTAATTGTTTTCCTGAGAGAAGTCAATTCCATTCTTTCTTGTATCCAATGTTTTTTGCTTTGTTGGTTTCTTTTCCAAATGAATATATACAATTGAATTTTGAAATTATTATGAATCTGAAAATGGTTTAATTTTGCTTTCATATTGGTTGCCAGTTTGGTTGTATAAAACACCTAAGATTAAGAACAACTTTCTCTAAACCTCAAAGGTTTTGACATCATTAGCAGGTGCCCATGATAATTCATTCTTTTGTAGGTAATATGTAACCTTCTCTACCTCTTATTTTGAGTTTAATTATTTCTCTTTTTTTCAGTGTTTTAGACTTTAATATTAATGTATTGGTATAAATGGTTTTTGTTCATTTCTTATTTAGATGTGTGTGTGTGTGTGTGTGTGTGTGCATGTGAGTGCCCATCATTGCTTCGGCTAGACCTAGGAAGAGTTTCTTGAATAAGGAATAGGTGATGGTTGGCTTATCTTTGTCTTTTCTTCACTTTACTAAACAGGCCATTAGTGTTTTGACCATTCACCACAATTTTAACTGTTGTATTTAGATAGATATGTATTTTCATATTTTAGCTAATTGCTCTTTTTTAAAAAAAATATGATCAAAGTCAAAATTCCTTTTTGGAATATATTAGGGTTATTCTATTACATATTTTTTGCTAAGTTGAAAAATACCATTAATATAGTTTTTAGTATTGAATTGCAGTTGTAAACTAATACTTTCTAGTAATAACATAATTATTAAATAGCATTGGGCTAAATTTTATATTACTTTGTTATTTCTATATATTCATGGATAATTTGAGAAGGTAGTTTTCCTTGTGTTAGCACAGACTTTAATATAGTAATATACTAGCTCCAGTTTATATAGAAATACTAGAGGCCCGGTGCACAAAAATTGGTGCACTCGGGTGGGGGAGGGGGGTCCCCCAGCCCGGCCTGTGCCCTCTCATAGTCTGGGACCCCTCAGGAGATAACGGCCCCCCAGGCTTAGGCCTGCTCCCTGGTGGCAGAGGGAAGGCCCAATCCCTAGGTGCAGCCCTGGTCAGGCTCAGAGCAGGGCCAATTGATTGGGGAAGGGGCGCTGCCCCCTGTCATGCACAGAGCAGGGCGGATCGGGAGGTTGCGATGCCACCCTCAGTAACGCTCAGGGTAGGGCCGATTGGAGGGTTGTGGCACCCCCCCTGTCACACTCAAGGCAGGGTCGATGGGAGGTTGCAGCCCCCCCCCCCATCACCCCCAAACCAGCCCCACCAAGGGGTTGAGGAGCTCCCCCCTGTCACTCACAGACAAGCCCATTCAGGGGGTTGGGCACTCCCCCTTGTCACTCACAGACCATGGCGGATCAGGGGGTTGGGGCACTGCACCCTGTCACCCTCAGGGCAAGGGCAATGGGGAGGTTATGGCTCTACCCTTTCACACACAGAGCAAGGCCCGTGGAGGGGGGTTGGGGCCCCACCCTCTATCACCCACAGAGCAGGGCCGATCAGGGGGTTGGGGCACTGCACCCTGTCACACTCGGGGCAGGGCCGATGGAGAGGTTATGGCTCTACCCTGTCACACACAGACCAGGGCCCGTGGGGGGGGGGAGGGTTGGGCGCCGCACCCTGTCACACACAGAGCAGGGCCGATCAGGGGATTG
>NW_005871070.1:9784866-9803258 GCF_000147115.1 Myotis lucifugus | reverse complement strand
CAAGCCAGTTTCTAGGGTTTTGTTTAGCTTCTATATTTGCAACATAGTTGCTTAGAGTCGCAGCTGAGAGGCCGGCAAGTCAGGCGGGGAACGTTGGAGTCTGCCGTCACTGGAGCAAGCAATCCTCATGTTCGCCTCAGTGCATGGCTGCCGGCCGCCATCTTGGCTGACAGTTAATTTGCATAAGGATATGCTGATTAGCCAATGGGAAGGGTAGCAGTTGTACGCTAATTACCATGTTTCTCTTTTATTAGTATAGATTTGCAAATGTCGTGTGTTTTGAAATATTTTATAGGCAAGCATGGCAATCATCTCATCTTTGAAAATGAGAAGCATGAAATATTCACTTATAAAATTTTTATGTCTGTTTCTTTTTAAAAAAACACAATACTTTCAATACATTTGATGGGTTCTATGGCTATTGATTTCTTCAGATTCATTCATAAATTTTAGTATGTCATCTTTTTTAGATGTTTTTTTATTTCATCTATGTATTCAAATTTACCATCAAAGTTTTACTTACCATGTTATCATCTTTGTGGCTGAAATTATATTATTGCATTAAAAAATCTTTATTGTTGAGAGTATTACAGGTGTTCCCCTTTGCCCCCTTCCACCTGGTTCCCGCCCCACCCCAGGCCTTCATGACCCTATTGTCTGTGTCCATAGGTAATGCATTGTTAATCTCTTCCGGCCCCCCTCTTTCCTCTTTCCCTCTGAGATTCATCAATCTGCTCCATGTTTCCATCTCACTGGTTCTAATTTCTTCATCAGTTTATTTTGTTCATTAGATTCCTTGTTCATTTATTTTGATTTTTAGATTCAATTGTTGATAGATATATATTTATTGCCTTTTTATTGCTCATATTTTTTTACCTTCTTCTTCTTCTTCTTCTTCTTCTTCTTCTTCTTCTTCTTCTTCTTCTTCTTCTTCTTCTTCTTCTTCTTCTTCTTCTTTTTCTTCTTCTTCTTCCTCTTCCTCTTCCTCTTCCCCCTCTCCTCCTCCTTACCCTCCTCCTCCTCCTCCTCCACCTCCTTCTCCTCTTCCTCCTCTTCTCTTCTTTCTTAAAAAATGCCCTTAATATTTCATGTAATACTAGTTTGGTGGTGGTGATGAACTTTAGCTTTTTTCTTGTCTGTGAAGCTCTTTATCTGACCTTCAATTATAAATGATAGCTTTGCTGGGTACAGTAATCTTGGTTGTAGGTCCTTGCTATTCATTACTTTGAATATTTTTTGCCACTCCCTTCTGGCCTGCAAAGTTTCTGTTGAGAAATCAGCTGACAGTTGTCTGGGTGCTCCCTTGTAGGTAACTGACTATTTTTCTCTTGCTGCTTTTAATATTTTCTCTTTGCCTTTAGTCCTTGACATTTTAATTTTGATGTGGGCCTCGGTGTGGGACTCATTGGGTTCCTCTTGTTTGGGACTTTCTGTGCTTCCTGGACTTATTAGTCTGTTTTTCACCAGGTAGGGGAAATTTTTTGTCATCATTTCTTCAAAAAGGTTTTCTGTATCTTGCTCTCTCTCTTCTCCTTCTGCCACCCTCATAATGCAAATGTTGATATACTTGAAGTTGTCCCGAGTTTCTTTACTACTATCTTCATATTTTTGGATTCTTTTTTCTTTTTGCTATTCTGATTGGGGGTTTATGCTTCTTTATATTCCAAATTGTTGATTTGATTCTTGGAAACCTCTATTCTCATGTTGAATCCCTATAAATTATTATTTATTTCAGTTAGTGTATGCTTAATTTATGACTGGTCCTTTTTCATGTCTTTGAAATTCTCACAGAGATCCTTAAAAATCTCACTAAGTTCCTTAAAGCCTTCATCAAGTCCCTTAAAGCTCTCATTAAGATGCTTCAGAAACCTTATAACTGTTGTTTTGAACTCTTATCAAGTAGTTTGCTTACTTCCATTTCATTTACTTATTTTTCTGAGATTTCTTCCATTCTTTCATTTGTGACATGTTTCTTTGTTTCCGAATTTTTGTTTCTATGTATTATGTAGAACTGCCATGTCTGCTGGAATTGGCAGAGTTGCCTCGTGCAGTAGATGTCCTGTAGGGCCCAATGGCTCAGCCTCCCCAGTCACCTGATTTGGGCACTCTAGGTGTGCCCCTGTGTGGGCTGTGTGTACAGTCTTGTTGTAGTTGAGCTTTGATTGCATTTGGTTTCACTGGGAAGAATTGACCCCTAGGCCAATTGGTTGTGAGGACCAGCTTCAACTACAGTGGAAGAGCTGCTGAGCAGGAGATACCCCTAAGGAGCAGGACTTTCTTCAGTGGGGCTTTGGTGCTCACTGAGTCTGCCCCTCAGTGTGTCCTTTGTGGATCTGTAGACTTGTAATCTGGTATGGTCTGAAGCTGTCCACTGAGTGCACTGCCTCTGGGACCTCCTGGAAAGTTCAAAGTCAGCCCCTGCCTGGAACCACCTGGCAGGAACTACAGAGTGATCTGCAAATGGCTGCTAATTTTATTGGGCTTGGAAGTGCCCAGGCAAGGCCAAGCTGTGAAGCAAGGCAAGCTGTTGCTAGTGTTGAGTATTGGGCCTCTTCTTGATAGTTATGGGGCATGCTGACGCCTGCTGTGCTTGTTTGAGAGATTTTTAGGAAAGTCTGAAGCCTGATCCTGGAGGAGCTATTCATATGCAAAAGTTGCCACAAACAGTGTGGGTAGGGCTGCAAATTGAATGGGGTATGGTGTCAGAGAATCACCAGGGTGGAGCAAACAGTATGAGTCAGGCTGATGGAAACTCATATATGGCTGCCAGTCTGCTCTGCAATTGGGGAGGTCTCAGCACAGGAACAATAAACTCTGTGAGCACCCCATCTAGGAGAAAACTGACCCCGAGTTCCTGCCCCAGTGCCAGACAACACAGTTCCTCCAGTATGTCCCTGGATCACCCCAAGCCATTGCCCCAGCACTAGAGCTCAGAAGGAGCGGGACCGTGTAAATTCATATGCTGGCCCTTTAAGAGAAACTGCCTGGGACTCCAGCAGTCTCCATGTCACTCAGGCACAATCACTGCTGGTTTTTACAGCCCAAAGTTATGGGGACTTCTCTTCTCATTTCTGGACACTTAGCTGGGGGTCTGGTGTAGGGCTGAGACCCCTTGCTTCTCATGGGAAGCCTCCCAAGTGGATATATCCCTCCCAAATAATAAAAACAAAGCCACACATGGGTTTCAGACCAGCCCGATCCATGCCTCTACACCTACCAATCTTGATGTGTTTACTTCTTTACTTCTCTAGTTGTAGGACTTCCATTTAGCCAGGTTTTAGGTGGTTCTGAGTGATGGTTGTTCTGTAATTTTGTTGTTATTTTGATGTGATTGTGGGTGACAGCAAGTGCCAGTGTTTACCTATGAGGCCATCTTGGTTCTCCCATATTGCATTTTTAAAATTTGTTTTCTCTTTAAACTTTATTGCTTTGCTTAACTAAAGTTGTTCTTTTTAATTAAATACCAATTCTTAAATATATTTATAAATTCTGTTTTTTGTTTATTATTTGTTTTTGTCTTTATTAAATTTTTCTTACTATTCCTATTAATATGTTTTGATTATCTAAAATCTTTAAATAAAATTTTTAGTTATTTATATTATATTTTTGGTCTAACAACGAAAGCATTTTTAAGTCTGTGAATTAGTTTCTGCTTATAGCTTTAGTTGTATTTAATTATCTATGATGTATAGTTTCCTTATTGCCCCATATTTTTGAAATAT
Source organism: Myotis lucifugus (assembly GCF_000147115.1). NCBI lineage: Eukaryota > Metazoa > Chordata > Mammalia > Chiroptera > Vespertilionidae > Myotis > Myotis lucifugus. The sequence continues at coordinate 9,799,536 of NW_005871070.1, read as the reverse complement.
TCACTTTGCATTTTAACTTGTCATTTGATTCAAGGATTACAATATTTGTTGATTTCCAAGTTGCACTTACTTTAATTAAATATTTTTTATTACTTTGAAATTTCCTTCTTGTTGGTTATTTTAAATGTGGGCATTTATTATCTCTCTTTTATTGTATTAAAGTTGTCTTTGTGGCTTAATATATCATTATTTTGATTAATAACTACGAATGCATGAAAAAGATGTATTTTTCTCTGTTATAGTAAATTTTATATATTTACATATCTTGTTATATTCTATGTAATCTGCCTAATTTATCTGAGATATACACATGTGCATACTTATGATGTCTTCTAAAAGTATCTTCCCACATCTTGATACCCTGTAAAAATATTTTTGATATGTGATTTGGAATGCAAATATTAATGTAGTTTATATATTAATTATAGAATATTCCTTTTTAAAACTTTATTGTCGATGTAATATTTTTATTAATTACTTTTTCCTAATATCAATACAACTTCACCTTATTTCTTTGTGGTTTTCATGATCTTAAATATTTTTGTTCATCAATAAGTTTCATTTACTGTATTATTTATTTAAGCTGTAGATTATACAGCATATAGTTAGACTTTATCTTCTAATCTAAGAGTTTCAGCCATTTTATGGAGGGTATTAATTTACATTTGTTGCCATAATTGCCATATTTGTTCCAAACTGTCATCTTATTCTAATCTTTTCTTGAAGGTTTCATTGTTATTTTCTATGTTTTCTGTCAATTTATTTATGCATTCATTTATTCATTCAATAAATATTTATTGATTCCTAACAACATAAGAAGAAATTTGTTGATGAAACAACTGCTTGTCACTGGAGGGTATATGAAGCACCTGCTTTGGCAGAGGGATTTGTAAGGGGAAGTTTCTTGAGGCAGTGATACCTAAGCTAAGTACCTCAGGGATGAGTAAACATCTGAGGACAGAGGGCATCAGAAGTTTGGGGTTTCATAGTGAGAAAAGTATGTTCAAAGGCCCAGGGGAATTAAATTTTGGAGAATTAAATAAATCAGAATTCAAGACATAGGCAAGTGGGAATGCTACAGATCTGAGTAATTTTGTATTTAGATCTATTTATGTTCAAGTGTGTGTTTGCAAGTGTATGTGGATATTATTTACACAGAAGAATGTGAGGGACAAGAAAAGATTCAGGGGTCCTCAAACTACTGCCCGCGGGCCACATGCGGCCTGCCGAAAGCATTTATCCGGCCCGCTGGGTGTTTTTGCCGCCGCTGCCTGTTGCTTAGCAGCCGACTAGTTTTTTTTTTAAACTATAGTCCGGCCCTCCAACGGTCTCAGCAACAGTGAACTGGCCCCCTGTTTAAAAAGTTTGAGGACCCCTGGATTAGATCCTAGGAGAAGACACCGAAATTGAGTAGAGAGACAACAAATTATAAGTGGTCAAAGAAGATGGCTTACCGTGGTCGGCAAACTGTGGCTCGCGAGCCACATGCGGCTCTTTGGCCCCTTGAGTGTGGCTCTTCCTAAGCCTTAGGAGTACCCTAATTAAGTTAATAACAATGTACCTACCTATATAGTTTAAGTTTAAAAAATTTGGCTCTCAAAAGAACTTTCAATCGTTGTACTGTTGATATTTTGCTCTGTTGACTAATGAGTTTGCCGACCACTGGCTTAGGATGTCACCATGCCACAAGTGCGGTCTCATAGATGTCATCAGAATAGTGTTTCACAAAAGATGGAGGATCAGAAGTTTAGTGTTTCTACATGGAATGTGCTTATTTGATAGACAAGTACAACTTAATATACATATCTAACTTTCTATTTGCCTTGATCTCCATACAAGTTACAAACTATGGCTGCATCAGTCGTGTTTCCTGGCACTATGTCTACCCACAAATCCTGCTATGTCAGACAGAAGTCCTCCCACACTGGAGGTTTTTTCATAGTTCTGCTCTGTGAGAACCCCGAGACCATTCTGTGGGGATGCTTTGAATATTTTAGTATAGAGTTGTGAAAGGTATAATTTTTAGCACTGCTCAGTCTATTGATGGCCTGCCCTTTGCCTCAGCCCTCACTTTTCTTATTAGAGGTCACTTTAAGTTTTTTGCCCGAGTTGTATCTTAACTGATACTATGCTGCTTTCTTAAGAGATAAATTGAGGGTTAGTCTCATCTCTTCCTTTAGAGTATCTTGCTGTACTAGAATAAATTTATCAGAATTTTTAGTGCGTTTCCAATAATGGTACACATTTAAAAATTTCATTCCTAGGTCATCTCCATGAAAATGTGGAAAATGTTTTATTAGAACTGGCATTGCCATTTTGCTGTCATGGAACTTAGCATTACTTTAAATTATTAATTGTTTTATTTATTGATTGATTGATTGATTGATTGATTTTTGTTTCCCTCACTAACCTTTGAGTTTTGTGGATACAAAATGGTATCTTTTTAGATCTCCAACTTATTCTTCATAATACACTAGTAAAATACCTTGATGTTTAATATATATTTGTTCAATAAATGAATAAATACATTGAGTAGAATGGCATATGTTTGAAATGATGAATCTTTAGCTATATATTCATCTAATGTTCAATAAATCAATTAAAAATGTATAAAGTGACTATATTTGTACATTAGAGTTTTAGCCATATACTATCAAAGCTAAAAAATATACCATGGAATAAAACAAGATGTACATGCTAAGAGTTAAATAAATGCCTTAGTTAGGAAATAAGTGAGAATTTTATATTTAGTTTTAGATTGAATTAATTGAGCAATAAATTGGTAGGAACCTTTTAGTTTGAGATATATAGATGTGTCAAGTTACCTATTAATATTCCCATACAGTTTAAAATCTGATTAAAAATATATTCCTCATAAATTCATTAGTCTTTTACGTAGATAACAAGTCACCAACATACTCATTAATGAGAAACTAATTATGAGAGAAACCATGTAGTGCAGCAAAAAGGGCCATAATTTGAAACTAAATATTCATAGAACCTTCTATTCACCTATCCATCAACCTTTCATTCATCTTTCTATCCATTCAGCAACACACAAAATATTTGCTAAATAATAGCCGTACACTGTGCTGCTTGTTCACTGGATTTGAATAGATAAAATGCTACATACTAGTGAAGTGCCATGAGCAATATTAATATCCTCAGCTACAAAATTATCATTCAGTATTATAAGGCAAAGAGATAATATTAAAGCATGCTGCCTAACCCTCATAAAGGCTATATGAATATGTAAGCTATTGTTAATTTTAAATAATAACTTTTATTCTATGATTATATAGTGAAATCTACATTAGAAGCTTTCCAAACTGAAGTAACATTGGTTGGCTTTTTAATTTATTTATCTATAAACCCAGTGTTTACAAACCAATAGCACAGAATTTCATGACTAGAGAATTGAAAGTTTATAATTCTGATGATAAATTCACATCAGGAGCCTTAAATATTACTTGTGGGCCATCTGGCTAAGCCTCTATTTTTTATACAAAAATAAAAATTAAAACAATACTGGAGAAGAATTGTACAAGACAGGCATAAGGGGTTTTCTCCTTTCCTGCTTGGACTTCAAGGGAACAGAAGTTTTATTTTGTCAGGGAGGGTTTTGTCTTTTACTGCACCTTCTCCAGTTTTCCAGTTTCCCTTTTGCTTGAAATTAAGTTACTGTTGCTTTTTGCTTATAATTTCTAGATTCTTATAGAAATAATCTGCAAGGACAAATATCCTGATGAAGGCACTATAAACAGTTTCTCAAAAGAAAATAAATAGCTTCTTTCAGGCATATAAATAATTAAAATGGAGCACATATGTATGTATCCAAATAAAGTATGAGAACTTTTCCATCTTTTAAAAAATTTAATTTTATTCTGAAATATTTAAAAACAAAAGGAAAACTCCTGAAAGTTATTCAACAGATTTCTATATTAACATTTTTGCCATATTTTTTATATTTACTTCAGCTTTTTTTTAAGGAAATAAAAGGACACCCAGTTTTAGTCCCTTCTCTCCTATTTTGTCTTCTTCCCTCTCTTCCAAGAGACAAATACTATCTTAAAACTGATATAACTCCAAAACACGTTTTAAAAATGTACCTACATGTATTTATAAACTATGTAGCCCAGTGTTTTTGTGTTTAATGTTATTCATAAATGATTTCATTCTGAATTTGATAGTTTGCAATTTTATTTTTTATTTACATTGCATTTTTGAGGTGTACCCATGTTACATGTAAAGGTCATTCATCCAAACTTCTAGATTCTACTATTTAACTACGTGCATGAATCTAGGACAATACAATTGTTTCTGTTCCATCACTTGACAAACAAGGTTGCAGTGAACACCGTTGAATTTGTCTTTATGTACATGTGTATGGCAGTTTCTCAAGAGAAGGCACCTAGCATTGGTTGCTGGGCTGTGCTGATTTATCATTCTATTAATATAGAAAAGAGTTCTATTTCCCCATATCCTCCCACTTAATTGTGAATGGTCTTCTGTTACCTGAGTTATCACTTTTCCAAATACTAGTGAAGCTTGACAAATTTTCATTTCTTATTTTTTGATATTTTCTACTCTGCCTCTGTGGATTTCCTGATATCTACTTTCCAATTGTGTTATTCTTTTTAATTTGCAAATTCTCTTTTTTTTCAGTTAAACAGTTGGTCAGCTATATGTCTTAAATAATATAACTCAGCTTGTGGGTATTCCTTTCACTTCTATTACGATGGCCTTTGCTATATTGAAGTTATTTTAATTTTAAGGTAAAACTGCTTCTTTTTTTAATGATTTTTGTTTTCTGAGGCTATTTTACAAAATCTTTGCAAATACCAAATTCAAAATAAAATTGTCTATTTTTTTTCTAAAAGTAATGAATTTTTTGCTTTTACATCCAGATCTCTAGGTTTTTATTGTTAAATAGATGTCTATTTCCACATGGATAGCCAATGGATCTGTCACCAATTATTGACTGATCCATTCTTTGTCACTGATTTGTAATGCCACTTCTATTTTCAGTATGTAGTTTTATACTCATCTCTATAAATTTCTAGCTTATCTCTTGTTATATTTCCCCTTTGATTTTTTATACTTTGATCCTCTTTATAATCAGTACCCATTCTCCCCATCCCAGAATGCTTCATCATGAAAAATTTCAAACATATCAGAAAGTTGAAAGAATAGTACACTATGTACTCACCAACTACATTCTATAGTTAAATTTTGCTTTATCATATTGTTTATTTATACATCTATTCTTATTTCTATTCATTAATCACTCTCTCAAATTGTTTTGAATCTCAAAGTAAGTTGCACCTCTAAAACTTCAGTATGCATATCATTAGCTAGAGTTCAATACTTATTTACTGTCCTTTTTAAGATAACACTACACACATTGAAATGCAAAAATTGTACTATTATGAGTTTTGACTAATGTATACACCTATACCCAAGTCTCTATCAGTACATAAAATATTATTGTCAGCCCAGAAAATCCTCTCCTGTCCCTTTCAATCTCCCCAGAAATAATCACTCTTCTATTTTTCTTCATGATGGGTTATTTTAGCATTTTTGAGAATTTCATATAAACAGAATCATACAGTATGTACTCTTAGGCAAGACTTAATTTACTCAGCATGATTTTTTTTTTAGAAATAAACCATCTTGTTTAACATAGCAGTAAGTTGTTGATGTTTTGTTGCTGAATACTAATACATTGTATGATTATGCCACCATTTTTCATCTTTTCAATTTTTGCTATCATAAATAAAACTGCAATAAGCATTCATCTTCAATTCTCTTTGTGGATATATATTTTCAATTCTTTTGAGTTATACCTAAGAGTGGAGTCATTGGATTAATGGGGAGGTATTTATTTAACTTTAGAAGAATCTGTCAAACATTACAAAAAGGTTTGTATCATTTTATATACCTATCAAGAAAAAATGAGAATTCTGGCGCCCTATGTCCTCTTTAATATTTAATACTGTTGTTCTTTTTAATTCATTCCATTCCAGTGGGCATATAGTGCTATCTCATTATTGTTTTAATAAATATTTTCTTGATGGCTACTAGTGTTGGACATTCTTTCACATGCTTATTGGCTATTAGCATATATCCCTTTACAAAGTTTCTGCTCAAATCTTTTGCTTATATTTTAACTGGGTGGTTTGTCTCTTTACTATTGAGTTGTTAATTATTTTTATATCCTTTTGTTAGGTACTCATTCTGCAAATATTTCTCCAAGTTCGTGAGTTACCACCTATTAATTTTCTTAAATGGTGAATTTTGGAGCAGAACTTTAATTTCAAGATGTCTAATGTGTAGTTTCCCAGGGCTGCCATAATAAAGTACCACAGACTGGGTGGCTGAAACAATAGGAATTTATTTTTTCACAGTCTGGAGGCTAAAAGTTCAAAATCAAGATGTTGGTAAGTTTGGTTCTTCCTGAGGTCTCAGAAGGAGCATCTGTTCCATGTCTCTCTTCTAGCTTCCGGAGCCTGGCAGCAGCCCTTGGCATTCTCTAGCTGGTAAATGCATCACTCCAAGCTCGGCCTCCCTCTTCACCTGGCATCCTTCCTTGTGTGTTTGTTTTTTCTCATGGTTGTCATCTTATAAGGACACCAGTCATATTGGATTAAGGGCTCATCCTAATTCACTATGACCTCATCTTAATAATTATATCTGCACTGACCTCCCTTCCAGATCAGGTCACATTCTGAGGTAGTAGGGGTTAGGAGATCGACATATCTATTTTTTAACTTAAATTTTATTTTTTAATTATAGTTTACATTCAATATTATTTTGTATTAGTTTCAGGTGTACAGCATAGTGGCCAAATTATATGGTTGCAAATGTTTTTTTTTTTAGAAGGACACAATCCTACCTAATAAAGATATAGTATGCAAATTGTCCATCACACCATCACAAAGATGTGATGTCCCCTCAACCCCACCAGAGTCCCCCAGTCCTTTCAGCCCAGCCGGCGGGGGGCGGGGGGGTGGCAGGCACACGGTGCAGCCTGACCTGCCCTCAGCCCCCCAGCTGCCCAGGGTCAGCCTGAGACACAGGCAAGCCTCCCATGTTGGCTGCCCAGCCACCCAGGGCAGGCCTGAGGTGCAGGCAAGCTTCGGATGGTGGCTGCCCAGCAGCCCAGGGCCACCCAAGGCACAGGTAACCAGGGCCAGCTGAGGCTTGCGCTGCCGGCAGTGGCAGCAGCAGAGGTGTGATGGAGGCATCACCTTCCCCTGATGGCTGGGTCGCCTCCCGCCCCTGAGGGCTCCCAGACTGTGAGCAGGCTGGGTTGAGGGACCCCCCCCTTCAGTGCATGAATTTTCATGCACCAAGCCTCTAGTCAACCTATAACATCCTATTTATCAACTTTTTTCTTTTATGATCATTGCTGTCTTTCCCACAAGTTAGGAAGATTTCTCTATTTTCTTCTAGGGGCTTTTCTGGTTTAGCTTTTAGTGTTTAGAATTTACCTCAAGTTAATTTTTGTGTGTTATAAAATAATAATTAAGATTTTGAGGAGGAATATGGGGGTAACCTGGAGGGGCGGGGACTAGCAACCTGAATCTGTGCCAGTGACTGGTGTCTTAGTGCACATTCTTGTTAGCCTATAATTAAGTCACTGCCCCTTCCTTAGGCAATAGTCTGTTTTCCTGTGTGCTCCCAGTTTTCAGGGGCCACAGGCTGGGAATTTGGTAGTGTGGCCGGACCGGGGGTCGCTGGCGCCACCTGGGCCAGGCATTTAGATACAATCTAACGTCCCCATTCTAACTGACTCAGGAGGGGCAGTGAAAGCCCACCACAAAAGCCCGGTAGTTAGGAAACAGATAGGAAACAATGAAACTTAGGAATATATATAAGGAGTAATCTCATTGTATGAGAGGTTCAGGCTTTGGATCTTCAAATCCCCTGAGCAAGTAGTGCTGCTTTAAGTAAAGGGTTTTTTCTGAATCTCCAGTACTCATTGTATATTTTCTGGTTGCCTGATAAATTCTGCAACAGTTTATTTTATTCCTAAATAAAGTGTGGATATCTAAGTTTTCCAGCCCTTGCATTAAAATGACTTTCCTTTTCCTCATTGCATTTCTTTGGCACCTTGGTAAAAAAAAAATCAATTCATTATAGAAATTTAGGCTTATTTTAAAATTCTCTGTTCAGTTTAATTGATCTATTTATCTATTTCATGCCCATTCCATAATTTCCCATACCACATCCAAGAGAAACAAGGAACACAGAGCTAATCTCTTTGTTCCCTTCCCTACTCCATCATGGCCTGGAAATTATGTATCTCTTATTACCTATCTCTCCAAATATCTAAATTTTTATATTTAACTCAGCTTTCCTGGTTGCCCTACTTGTGAGCGCTGATTAAAGATATCTATCCACCAATGCTAGGAGCAGATATACCTTAATATTGCTAATTTGTTTAATTTTTTTTGGATCATTCTAGCCAGAGATATGTCTATTTTGATATCCTTTAAGTAAAGAGATTTTAGTTTTGTTCAACCTGCACATTTTGTTTTTATAATCAATGTGTTTCATATTCTTCCATGTATTTTCATTTGAAATTTTTTTAGTAAATATCAATATCAGCAGAATTCTTGTATCAAAAAGTCTGTTAATCAATATCTATATCATTATCCCTACAATAACATAAAATTAAACATTTTATATGCAATCATCCCTCTCCTTTTCTGCAAGTTTTTATTGCTCTATATTTTAGTTCTACCTTGTTTAATGCCAATTGAATTGGACATTGTTATTATTATAATTTAATAAAGTCCATACTTCTTTAGAGATACCTAAACACGATAAAAATTTTAATCTTTATTGTTCAGATTATTACAGATGTTCCTCTTTTGACCCCCATAGCTCTCCTCCACCCAGTTCCCACCCCACTCCAGGCCCTCGCGCCCCCCCCCCACACTGTCCTCATCCATAAGTGTAAGATCTTTGTCCAATCTCTTCCTGCACCCCCCGTACTCCTTTCCCCCCGAGAATTTTCAGTCCGCTCCCTTTCCATGTCCCTGATTCTATTACATTCACCAGTTTATCCTGTTAATCAGATTTTTTATTCATTTGATTTTTAGATTCACTTGTTGATAGATATGTATTTGCTGTCACTTTGTTGTTCATCATTTTTTATCTTTACCTTTTTCTTCTTCCTCCTCTTCTTAAAGAATAACATTCAGCATCTATATCATAAAAGGCTTGTGGTTGTCATGTCATAATGCCGTCATGACCAAACGAGTAGCAGCTCTTGCAGTGGTAGGGCGGGGCCTGAGCTACTAGCGGCAGAGAGCTAGGAGCGGCGAAAGGCGGAGCATGAGATAGGAGCAGCAATGGGTGAGGCAGCAAACTGAGGCAAGCAGAAGTGAGCTATGCATGAACAATTTCATGTGCACTGGGCCTCTAGTTTCACATAATAATGGTTTGGTGGTGATGAACTCCTTTAACTTTTTCTTGTCTGTGAAGCTCTTTATCTGACCTTCAATTCTAAATGATAGCTTTGCTGGGTAGTGTAATCTTGGTTGTCAGTTCTTGCTATTCATCACTTTGAATATTTCTTGACACTCCCTTCTGGCCTGCATAGTTTCTGTTGAGAAATCAGCTGTCAGTCGTATGGGTACTCCCTTATAGGTAACTAACTGTTTTTCTCTTGCTGCTTTTAAGATTTTCTCTTTGTCTTTTGCCCTTGGCATTTTAATTATGAGGTGTCCTGGTGTGGTCCTCTTTGAATTCCTCTTCTTTGGGATTCTCTATGCTTCCTGGACTTGTAAGTCTATTTCTTTCACCAGGTAGGGGAAGTTTTCTGTCATTATTTCTTCAAATAGTTTTTCAATATCTTGCTCTCTCTCTTCTTCTGGCACCCCCATAATTTGGATATTGGTACGCTTTTAGTTGTTCCAGAGCCTCTTTACACTATCTTCATATTTTTGGATTCTTTTTTTTTTTGCTCTTCCGGTTGGGTGTTTTTTGCTTCCTCTTATTTCAAATCTTTGACTTGATTCTTGGGATCCTCTAGTCTACTGTTGAATCTTTGTATATTATTCTTTACTTCAGTTAGTATATGCTTAATTTCTGACTGGTCCTTTTCCATTTTTTTTGGCATTCTCACTAAGATCCTTGAAGGCCTCACTAAGTTTTTCAGAGGTTTCTAGAAGATTTTTGAGTTGCCTTATAACTGTGGTTTTGAACTCTATATCCAGTATTTTGCTTTCATCCATTTCTTTCATTGTGACATGTTTCTTTGTCTCTACATTTTGGCTGCTTCCCTGTGTTTGTTTCTATGTATTGGGTAGCTGCTAAGTCTCCTTGAGTTCATAGAGTGTCCTAGTGTGATATGTGTCCTATAGGGCCTAGTGCAGGGGTGGACAAACTTTTTTTTTTTAAATATATTTTATTGATTTGTTACAGAGAGGAAGGGAGAGGGGTAGAGAGTTAGAAACATCGATGAGAGAGAAACATCGATCAGCTGCCTCCTGCACACCCCCCCACTGGGGATGTGCCTGCAACCAAGGTACATGCCCTTGACCGGAATCGAACCTGGGACCCTTGAGTCTGCAGGCCGATGCTCTATCCACTGAGCCAAACCTGTCAGGGCAGGGGTGCGCAAACTTTTTGACTCAATGGCCACAATGGGTTCTTAAACTGGACCGGAGGGCCGGAACAAAAACATGGATGGAGTGTTTGTGTGAACTAATATAAATTCAAAGTAAACATCATTACATAAAAGGGTATAGTCTTTTTTTTTTAGTTTTATTCATTTCAAAAGGGCCTAGTGGGTCAGCTTCCTCAGTCATCACCTGAGGTGGACACTCTTGGTGCACCCCTTTGTGGGCTGTGTGCACAGTCTTGTTGTAGTTAAGCCTTGATTGCTATTTGTATCACTGGGAGGAATTGACCTTCACAAATGCAAAATTCCAGCCTCAATCCTTAAGTTAAGGCCCAAATCAGCTCATTAACATAATAAAAGACACCTTTATAGCTCTTACTACAAGAAATTCCAAGGGTGTCAGGAGCTGTGAGCCAGGAACCATCACAAAGACCAAATAGATATGAGAAATATATTTTAGTCATTTAAATTACCAAATATATATGTATTATAAATAACAATATTGTAGTCAAGTTATCATAATTAGCTATTTAATATTAATAAAGAAAGAGAGCAAAAGGGAGATCAGTGTAAGAATGGTCATCTAGGCAGCTTCACCAGGAAGCTACAGCTTCAAGTTCCTCAGGGAAGCACTGGTCCATTCCCTGCAGATCACTGGGGGAAGGGATCCAACAAAGGGAGAAATAGATGCATGTACAATGAAGTTGGGGTGACGTAGGGAAGGTACTTGCTGGTCCGTCTAGCCTGGGGAACAATGGATAGGCTAGGAGTTGAACCCGATCAGAAATGTAAATGTGTGAAATCTCAGAAGGTTAAAATTTCCAGACAAAGAGTTCCCTCACTTGTTTACTCTTATTCTCTCTTGCTTTATGACCCACACTCGCCCACGCACTCACCCATACCTCCTCCCTCTGCTCCTGAGGGGCGATCAGGGCAGCATGGGCCTTAAGCAGCTGCATGGCCATGGCCATGAGGGCCCCATGAACCATGACTGTGCAGACTCCACACATTATGGCCTGCAGCTGGGAACGTAAGTTAAGCTAGCCAAATGTGGGACTGGGGTGCACTTTAATATGGAGCAGAAAAATATGAGCAGTGGCCTTAATTCTGGCCCTGTTGAAGACAAGATTGGACTTCTTCCATGGCGAGACAGACAGAGATGGGACCTAGGAGGGGAATCACCTTAATTTTCATTATCAATAAAGCTTTCCACAAAACGCCATCCTCCCATGCGGGGCTCAGGAAATACTTGTGACACCCCAAAAACTCCACTTCCACTGATAACAGAGTTAGTGTAGATAACCTCAGTGTGAATATATGAGCTATATCTTCTTTGATATTCTAATGCTTTTTATCCATATATATAAAACCCTAATATGAAAATAGACTGAACGGCGGAACAACTGAACAATCGGTCGCTATGACATGTGCTGACCACCAGGGGGCATGCACGGAACATGGTGGGCATCTGCAGCAGGCGGGATGGTGGAGCAGGTGAGTGGGAGCGCCAGACCAAGGTGGGGCCCCAGTTGCTGTCGTCAGGGTGAGCTTCTGGTGGTTACTGAAAATTTTTTGCTCCTGTACGCCGCGGTCCCACCAGTGCTTGCACCTGCTGCCAGCACCAGAGCTGCCACTCACACCTGCTGCTGGCATCCAGCGCCAGCCCCGATTGCTTGGTGCCATCAGTGGGTGTAAGAGGCGGCTGCCAGCCCTGATTGCCCCTGAGGACTTCTCCACCTCCCCCTGCTCCTGAGGGGCAGTCAGGCCAGCAGCTGCTGCTCACACCCACTGATGGCACTGGCCCCGCTTGCACCCACTGCTGGTGCAGACCCCAATTGCTCCATGTCATCAGCAGGTGCAAACAGCAACAGCACCATCAGCATGTGGGAGTGTGGTGGCGGGAGTGGGGCTGCTGGCAGACAGGGGACTGGGGGCCACGGTGGGAGGGGCCAGGCGGGGGTGCAGAGTATGGGCCGAGACCCGCCCCTGTGCCCACCACAGCCTCGAGGCCCACAGTTCCTTTCAAGGTGCACAAATTTGTGCACTGGGCCCATAGTTCATTTATAAAAAGCCATTTAGAACAAGAGTCTAGAGATGTAAGAATTTTTTTTCTTAAATTTGAAACATAATTTTATCAATGATAAATTTGATCAAAGTATGTGATTTATTTCAAGTAAAGGAAGTCCAGGAAACCCACTTTCTTCTGGGGCGCTTTCTCTTTTTAAAATCTATTGTTCACATCTTATTTTTCTGAATGAGATATGAAGACCAGTGAAATTAACTCTTACTATAGTTGTAAATACAGTGGCAAAATGTACAATGATCTAATAAAATATTTTCTGAAACTTAGCAATGAAGTGATACATTTACTAGGTATTATTTACATTGTTAAACTCTAACAGTTCTTCAGCATTTGAATAACTAAATAATGATACGGTTTGCCATATGTTTCCATTTAATGAAGCCTTGTATTGATACTTAAATGCTTCATTAAGTCACAAGCTGCCAAAATAAGTAGTTTTTCTCTTGTCATAAATATGACATGGTTTAACTAAAAAGTCTTGTCATTTTAAAAATTAAGAATGCTTTTATTCTGCATATGTTATAAGCAACATCTCTCTCAATATTTCAGGTTTAGATACAAAACATTTTTAGGAGGCTGACATTGTAGTTTCGGATTTTTTGCGCACAATTTTCTTGTCAGTAGAAGGTTGTATGAGTTGTTATAACTATCATTTCATCACAACTAAACAAAGTTTATATGCAATTTTCAAAAGCTTCTTGAAAAGACACCTGTTTCATTAATAATAATAAGTTTTTAAAAGTCCTAGTCTGAGCTATAAACACCAAATAAAAAGCTGTAATTTCACCAAAATCATATTTTTTCAAGGCAGCAAGTTACCTTGAAAATAGCAAGTTTGGAAAATGACAAGTTCAGGTATTCTGAAAAACACATGCAGCTTGGAACAGTAGTAGTAGGTTTTGCCTTTCTACCTTTTCAATGAACTATAGTATAACACTGACTTGATGGCACAATCATAACGTCTAATTGGTAATAAAGTCTAACATGTTTATTTTGAGCAAAAAAGAAACTTTTTAGATCTTGATGTATTGTTTTCTAGGAAATTAGGTTGGATGGGAGAAAGTACAGGTATGAATAAGTAATTATTTCAAGGTTGATTGGTTATATATGAGTTTTAAAAAATTCTCACTCGATATTTTTTCTATTTTTTTTAAAGAATGGAGGGGAGGCAGGAGGGGGGAAGAGAGAGAGAGAAACATCAATGTGAGAGAGAGACTTTAATGGGTTGTCTCCCATTCGCACCTAAGGTATGATGTGCCTTTGACTGGGAATTGAACCTGTAACCCTTAGGTCCACAGACTGATGCTTTAACCACTGAGCAAAACCGGCCAGGGCTAAATATGATTATTCTTAAAGAGAATTAAAGGAAATTAATTATATATAAAAGTTGACAATACAACATGTTTTGCAAACCTTGGTTTGCAAAAGCAATAAAACACTGATTTCAATACTTGAATGTTAATACATTTATACTATCACAAATGTATTTGAACATGTATGAAATCTTACTTAAAATTTAAAAAATACAGAATTTGTAAAAATTATTCTGAAGCTTGATTGTTTCTTGTTCAAGGGTAATGATTCATGTAGCTTTTTATAATTTAGATCAAAAATCAAAAGATTTTAAAAATATAGAACCAAATATTTGTTTAATGTATAGGATTACATTTACCTTTTTTCTCTTGTTCATTTCTTTATTACTATAAATTATCTCAGTCCTGCTTCTATGACAATAAATTAATCATATGATTATATGAAAACATATTATTGCTCCTTGACCTAATGACAGGGTTACATCCCAATAAACCCATTATAATTTGAAAATATCAAGTAAAAAATGAATTTAATACATCTACCCTACCAAACAGCATAGCTACACAAGTCTAACTTAAATGTGCTGACACATATACATTAGCCCAGAGTTGGGCAAAATCATCTGACATAAAGCTTA
>NW_005871070.1:9777544-9784766 GCF_000147115.1 Myotis lucifugus | reverse complement strand
GTAGCTATATATCTATAGCTATATGTATAAAATAAAAACTTAAATGCCTATAACATACATGTGTATTAGATGAGAAAATGTAGTAGGATTTGTGGCTAAATGATGTTCTGCCTAAATGTATTCAAACTGAACCAGCATATCAAGCAAATAATATTTCAATATTAATGTTAAACAAAACATACTTGCAGTTTAAATTTGGGCCACCAGTTTTTAACCCCTGCCATAGAGATTTCTAATTAGTTAACGTTAGAAATCAATAATCACTAAAATTTCATTTCCAATGCTCTTTTCAATATATTATTCATGTTATATAAAATAATTGTCTTTTTTTTCCTATTTTTCATTTTCATTTTAGTTTCCTCTCTTTCCATACTTGAGCATCAAAAAGACCAATGAACTATAAAAATAAATGGCAAACGATGGGGCAGGAAAAAGCAACATATTTTGAATAGACACTAACACGTTTCTCAGTAAGAGTCATCAAGCATTCTCATAAAATGATCCCAGATCGTTTCTCACATACTTAACAATGGTATTCTACAACGTGTTAAGATTTTTGTTGTTGTTGTTGTTGTTACATATGTAGAAATTTACACGTTTGTTAGCAAAGCCACTTAAGACAATGAATCCTGAATCTAGTTGTCCATTAGAATCTTCTGGGTCTGTTTAAAACTACAACCCCACCTTAGTTGATTCCAGTTCAGTAGGTAGGTACGTGACCAGAGGATGACTGAAGTTGACAAAAATAGGCCCAGGTCTTGAGACAGACACTGACCCCAGAATGCCAATGTATTAGTTTACAATGAGAAATAACACCTATCACAAAGTCTAGGCTATTCAAATCAATAGAGCTAGCATCTTCTCATTTGAGCCAACTACCTCTCTTTAATCAATTAAATTGATTTTATTATAATAAGCCAAATCATAATAAAATCAATTTAGAGGATCTCTCCCAAAGTTATTCCTGACAATATCCACAGGAACTTTTTAACATAGCAACTGGATGAGAATAAATCTTTCCATCAAGACTCCTTCTCATTTGAACAGTGTAAATTGTGTAACAACAAAGTTCTTTCCCTACTCTCCTTTGTCTGTGTACTCTTCTATTAACCTTCTGTGGATATTTTAATTTCCATCTTTTTATATGTATTACTAGAAGCCCGGTGCGCGAATTCATGCACAAGTGGGGTCCCTCCGCCTGGACAGCGATCAGGGCCATTGGGACCACAGGTGGTTGGCCAGCAGGAGGAGGGGCCCCGGGAGGCTGGCTGGCTGGCCCTGGGGGGAGGGGCTGCAGGAGGTTGACTGGCTGGCCTGGGTGGGAAGGGGCTGCAGGAGGTTGGCTGGCTGGCCAGGGTGGGAAGGGGCCACAGGAGGTTGTCTGGCCAGAGGGAGAGGCTGCGGGAGGTTGGTCACCCTGATTGGGGTCATTGGGCCAGCCAGTTGGGTAGGGGGAGGGGCTGTGGGAGGTTGCCTGTGGGAGTGCACTGACCACCAGAGGGCAGCTCCTGCATTGAGCGTCTGCGCCCTGATGGTCAGTGTGCATCATAGCGATTGGTTGATCAGTCGCATATCTATATCTATATCTATATCTATATCTATATCTATATCTATATCTATATCTATATCTATATCTCTATCTATATCTATATATATCTTGTCTGGACACAACCTTAATACTGATGGCTTACTTGTTAAAAATGCTTATAATTTTCCCTGGCCAGTGTGACTCAATTGTTTGCAGCATCGTCCTGTGCCAAAAAGTTGTGGTGTGGATTCCCGGTCAGGGTGCATGCCTGGGCTGCTGGTTTCATCCCCAGTTAGGCCTGTATGGCAGGCAGCAGTTGATGTTTCTCTCTCTCCCTTCTTCTCTCACTAAAAATAGATAAACCATATCCATAGGTGAGGAATTTAAAAAATGCTTACAATTTTATGACTGTTTCTTAGTATTATCATACCAAGTTTCTGGATGAGAAAACCAAGAAATAGAGAGGTAAATAAATTGCTCATTGTCCCATAGTTAGTAAGTGATAGAACTCAGGATTCAAGCATAAGTTTTTTCTGAATTTAAGCCTTTGTAGTATAGCTTGGTGCAAGTTCTTATATTACCAAGTCTAGAACTACCCCAGTTCACTTGCTTTAAAGAAACCATATTTTTCATTATACTCTTTTAACTTAGTGCTTTGGGCTGGTCATATGTCTTCTAGGTGCTGTTTTTATAGTTCAAATTGCATTTTTCATCATTCCAAAATTTGGGGAAATTCTTTAGTGTAATTTTCAAGCACTAACAGTGATCTTTTCCAAGATTATTAAATGCTTACAAAATGTTTATTTAATAATGCTTTAGAATGGATGAAGACATAGTTAAAGAATCTCAGTAATTGGGCAAAATAAAAAGAATGTGATTAAGTTGCTTCAAATTTACTTTTATTAATCTCTCTTTTGTGCTGCTGAGTTTAGAAATGAGGAATTTAAACAAAGAAATCAGAGATGGATAATTAACTATTCTCTATTTTCTTGATTCTGGGGTTTAAAAAATATGTTCTCAGCAACACAAGTATTAATTAGATGCTAATTAATAATTTCACCTATGAAACATTTACAAAACAAATATGCAAATCTTCATAAACCAACTTGCACTCTAGTGATGATTAGGCTATCATTATATTCGGGAGCAATTCTGATGAATGCATAACATTTGAAGAGTATGTCCTACTATTAATATAGTGAAAACCTCAAACATTTTTTTCTGATTTTGTTTCTCTCTCCACAGAAACTCATTCTCAAAAGACTGAGAATATGTTTCTAAGATTCATTTTTAAACTATCTTTATACTTTTATATTTCATTTAGTTTTTAAAAGTATCAGTTTGATCTAGATCAGTGGTTCTTAACATTTTTGGTTCATGAACTGCTTTGAGAGTATAATGAAAATTGTAAATGAATTGTTCATGTAGATAGAATGTCCTACACAATATATTAATAGTTAGTGCAGAAGCTGCTCTAAACTCATACATGGATTTTGCATGGACAGACTATGATATAGGTGGGAATTAAGAGATCAGTTTTTCCCAATAGTTTTAATTTTATCACTAGTGAAATATGTCATCATCAATATCTTATCTCCTAGATATAAGATTTTTGATCCATAAAATGTGAGAGTTTATTGTGTTTTGTTTTTGTTTTTGTTTTTTTTTTAAATATATTTTATTGATTTTTTACAGAGAGGAAGGGAGAGAGATAGAGAGTTAGAAACATCGATGAGAGAGAAACATCGATCAGCTGCCTCCTGCACATCTCCTACTGGCGATGTGCCCGCAACCAAGGTACATGCCCTTGACCGGAATCGAACCTGGGACCTTTCAGTCCGCAGGCCAATGCTCTATCCACTGAGCCAAACCGGTTTCGGCAGAGAGTTTATTGTTAAGGTACTTTCTGTCTCTGAGAAAAATGAATACTAAATTTCACTCTTAGATGTGTTGATGTGGTGATTGCTCTTTAATAAAATAAATTCATCAACTTAGATTACAGATGAATACTGTCTTACCTTGGGAGGCCATCTAATAACAATGGGGATGAAGCAACATCTCTCCACACAGGAAACATTACTCAAATATTTTAGGAATTATCTTTTGTAATTGCCAGTCACAGAAGCTTTTTAAAACCTAGTATTGCAAAAACACCTTGCAGAGCAATTGCTGAGCAGCTGCTAGGATTCTTTGAATCACCACTAAAAATCAGGAAGCTCCAGAAAACGGATGTTGGCAAGATTATCAACATTTTCTCAATAACAAAGATGGTTTGAGAGACAGGATATGGACCGCGAGTTTGATATAAATCACAGTAAAATCTGGATTATATTATTAAGCAGAGAGTTTCCATGTTCTAGTAGTCAGAGGAAGTTGAATTATGTCAAACAAGTCACATTTCCTTTCCTGATACAGTTACTAGGTTAATTGATCCAAGTTGCATTTCAGCAAGGTATTTAACAATCTCTCTTGTACCAGTCTTAATAAAGGGATAGAGAAATTTAGATAAAATGATAATGAAGTGAGTGGAACCAACAACAAGTATCTCCCTATAGCATGTTATTAAAGGAGTTTTTAGGGGTGAAATAGGCAGGTTTAGGAAATTTTAGGAATTAAGGGGTCCATGGAAAAAACACAGAACTACAGAGCTACAAAGAATACATTGCCATAAGATAAGGGAGTTGGGAGTAGCAGAAGGTACATTTCCATAAGATAAGGAAGCTGGCAGTAGCAGAAGGTACATTTCCATAAGATAAGGGAGCTGGGAGTAGCAGAAGGTACATTTCCATAAGATAAGGGAGCTGGGAGTAGCAGAAGGTACATTTCTATAAGATAAGGGAGCTGAGAGCTGCAGAAAGGTATACATTTACAGAATAAAGGGAAGGAATACCCTCATTCAGAGAGGGAGGAAGAAAGCCCAGAGGGAGGAAAAGGAGGGAGCCTCACATACTTCATGTAAGGTTTGAGCTCAGGAGTTGCTATAGTAACCAATCTAAGGGGATATAGTGACCAATCAGAGGGGATATCAAGGCACAAAGATCTGCAGCCTTTATAAAATGAAGGAAAAGGGACCCAGTGGAACTCTTCCTCCCTCCCCACATGGGAGTTTGTGCTTGTTTCTCAATAAATTTCCACCTTTTGCTATACCATCTTTCATCCTTTGACTCCACCGGACAAGAATCCGGGAACCATCTTGCCCATAGGAACTCCGCGTGTTCCAGTCCAATTTTCCCACATCATTATTGGGCTCTATATTTGGGCCTTCCTTTGACATGATATATTGAGGATTGGATAATTACATAGATAATAATTAACTCTGCAGAAAAGCAAATCCAACAAATGATAGTACTTCTAAACACTTTAATAAAAGAAAAAAATTATTTTAACACAGTATATGTATTATCCAAATCTTCTATATATCATGGTGAAGGAAGGTTCAAATATAGAGCCCAATAACATGGCCAAGTCAATCACAGGTTTCAAGGTTTTTAGGGAAAGAAGGACAGACTTGTTTGAAGGCAATGTTGCAATTTGCAGATTATGAAGTGAAATGCTTTGTGATCTGGCACAGTGAGAACTCCAGGGCCTTCAAGCATGCTAGTAAGCACATATTGCCACTGTCCTTCAGGAGCAGTAAGCGATCATGGATGACCCAGCTCTAGACTATTCAAATCAGTAGAGTTAGCATCTTCTGGAAGGCCTACAACAAAAACTGTGCTTGGCTTGTGGTGATGTCATCAAGGAGCATATAAACGGCATCTGGAAGAAGACACTCAAGAGGTTTGTTATGACCTCAAGGGAATTGCCAAGTTAAGGAGGCTGCAAAAATCAACAAGGCTGTGGTTGAGATGAAAAACAACTCTAACCGGGATATGTATGAGGATGATACTGAGGAATTCCTGGAGGTGGTTCCTGAGGAATGACTAATGAGGCATTGTTGGAACTGGAACAAGAACTCATAGCCGAAGAAGAAACAAGAGAAAAGGAAACTGCAGGAGGAAAAGAAGAAAATCCCTCAAGAAAATTCACAGTGAAGGGTATAGCAGAAGCTTTTGCAGACCTCACCAAGCTCCATAAAAAGCTTGAAAACATTGACCTCAACACTGGAAGGTTTTCATTAATAGAGAGGAATTTTCATGGTGGGTTATCTGCTTAGCATGCAAGCAACTCTCTGATTAAAACAAAAGAAATAGCCCTAACCAGTTTGGCTCAGTGGATAGAGCGTCGGCCTGCGGACTGAAGGGTCCCAGGTTCGATTCTGGTCAAGGGCATGTACCATGGTTGCGGGCACATGCCCAGTAGGAGGTGTGCAGGAGGCAGCTGATCGATGTTTCTCTCCCATTGATGTTTCTAACTCTCTATCTCTCTTCCTTCTTCTCTGTTAAAAATCAATAAAATATATTTTAAAAAAAGAAATAAGCCAAGCAAGCCACCATGGACATATTTTGGAAAAGAGTAGTACCTCCTCAAGGAAGTCCTCAAATAGGTCCTTCACGAGATATTACAGAAACCATTGCCATCATTGGAAATGGCGGCTCCATGGGTGTTATTGCTCCTGAAGACCTTCCAGTGAGACAAGATGTGGAGGTGGATGACAGTGATCTGACCCTGTGTAGGCCTAGGCTAAAGTGTGCTTTTATGTCTTAGTCTTTAAAAAAAAAGTAAAAAAAAAATTAATAGAAAATATTCTTTAGAATAAAGATATAAAGGAAGTACATATTTTTGTATAGCTATACAATGTATTTGTGTTTTAAGCTAAGAGTTATTACAAAAGAGTCAAAAACTTAACAAAGTAAAACGTTTATAAAGTAAAATGTTACAATAAACTAAGGTTTATTTATTATTAAAGAAAGAATTTTTTAAAATAAGTTCAGTGGAGCCTAAGTTTATAGTAAAGTCCTAGGCCTTCACATCTACTCACCACTCTCTTGCCAATTCACCCAGGGCAACTTCTAGTCCCGCAAGCTGCATCCATGGTAAGTGATGTATTTAGGTGTGCCTTTTTTTTGTCCTTTATGCCATAATTTTACTGTACCTTTTCTATGTTTAGATGTGTTTAGATACACAAATACCATTGTGTTAAAATTGCCTACAGTATTCAGTACAGGTTTGTAACCTAGGAGCAATAGACTATATAATATATCTTAGGTGTGTAGTAGGCTATACCATCTAGCTCTGTGTAAGTGCACTCTATGATGTTCTTAGAATGATGAAATCACCTGTGGACACATTTCTCGGTATTTATCCCCGTCATTAAGCTATGCATAGCTATTGATGTTTTTCCCCCATTTAACTCAGTCTGCTATAACCCACATTAATGGGCAAACCTCTAATTAATGGGGATTTATTGTTATCCCCATTTTGCAAGTAGGAAAACTGAGGCTCAAAAAGATTACATAAATTGTTACAGTTTAATTTTTACTTGTTTGAAATATCACTACAGAGAATTTTAGAAATCGAGGTATCTTGTGTGGAAATAGGAGGGAAAAATTATGAGCTTGGCTTTGGACATGCTGTTAAGATATCCAAACATTTCCAACTAATTAGTAAATGTCTTATGTGGCATGTGTTGGTTGATATACAAGATTGTGGTGGCTATTGTTTTTGTCTCATCAAACCTCTTCTCCATCTTCTGGTAGTAGATCTTACTTCTCTGCTTATTGGATAAGAACACAAGGAATTGAAATAATCAAA
>NW_005871070.1:9773737-9777444 GCF_000147115.1 Myotis lucifugus | reverse complement strand
CCCGTTAGTGATGTGCTTCAGTTCCTTCCCAGAACATTTCCGTTGCTGTTTAACTCATTTGTGCTTTCTTCTGTCACAAAAGTATCCCAATAAACACTAAACTCTAGAGTTCCTTCCGTTCTTCCAAAGAGAGGTTGGCTAGATAATTTCCAAGGACATATTGCCTACTTGCCTCTAACTGACTTTGCTTTAAGTGATTTCATGTTTCTAAAATCCAAACCCACCCTCAGTGGAACAGTGTGAAAATAGCCAGCTCTCCCAGGAAAGAGGAAATCTTTATTTTAAAAATACAATACTGATGCTAGGCTGGTGTGGCTCAGTGCTTGAGCGTTGACCCATGAACCAAGAGGTCACTGGTTCAATTTCCAGTCAGGGCACATGCAGGGGTTGTGGGCTTGATCCCCCGTAGGGGGCATGTAGGAGGCAGCTGATCAATGTTTCTCATTGATGATGTTTCTCTCTCTCTATCCCTCTCCTTTCCTCTCTCTCTAAAAATCAGTAAAAACATATTTAAAAAAATACAACACTGACAATGTAACTGGAATCATTGTAATTTCCTAGCTGACTACATTGAAAGGGGTAGCATTCATTTTATATTCTGGTAGATTCATTATCTTGTTGATTAAATTCAATTTAAAATTGAAAGAAAAGAAACAATGGAATAACATTAGTTGCATTTTATATTTTATTTTCTTTCATCCTTATCTCTCTGTGTATGTATGTATGTGCATATATGCATATGTATAATTTTTACATTTTTCTTACTTTAGGTTCCCACTCTTTCATTTCAAGTTTGTAAATATTTAAATTTCAAGAATCTTTCTAGAAATCACTTGACTAAAATTAACTAGACCTATTTAAGTATTTTCAACTTCCTACAAAGTCAATTATCTCTAGATTAAAAATACTTTTCTAATTTCTTCTCTTTATTTACTAAAAAGTTTTTATTTCATTGCATATATTGAACTTAGAAACAAAATTTATTTTAATTGTTATATAAGTTTAACATTGTTAGCTTTATCACTCATACTTTGATAAAAGTGCTCTTTCAGTTTTCACACATCTAAAATTTCCCTGAATAGCTTTAACTTCATTATAAGTACCCTCTATCATCAACTCTAATGCATGGCCATTCTGTCTAGATACTAACTATTTTCAAGTTCTAATTATCCTTGTTCACACTTTTTTTCTTTGCCCTCCAGGCATAATGTGGGTGGAGTACATTTTGCTTATTGTGCACCTCAGATTCAGGTTGGCATACATGTTGAGTCAATATGTCTACTGATCTCCTATTTCTTTGTTTTAATTAAATATGGCCTTCATTTGAAAAGCTCAAAGCACTGTATATAAAATGCATTAAAATTATTGTATGGGATTTGGTTAAAAGAGATGAATAGTGAAAATCAGTAAATGCACAAGGCACTAATTAGTGAAGTGAAAAACAAATACCGGTAAATAAAAGAGGAATAACAGTATACTTTGAGGCATAGTATCTAACCCAAACCTCTGCTTTATGAGATAAAAAATAGTTCAGAGGCTTCCTACAACCTGCCCAATAAAGTCAAACTTTTAAGCACAGTGTTGTCAATGACATAAGCTTCCTTTCCAGTTCAGTCTCCCATTGAACCCAATCAGTACGAATGCTGTATACTTCTCTTCTGTTTATCTTTGTAAAAGCTGTTCCCTTTTCAAAAAAAATGTACTCTATCAGGTTGCCAGAGTTTTACTTCAGAATTACCTACAATTCTATCTTTTAGTATTTTGATACTTTCTCTATATCCAAATATGTTTTCTTATGGATTGGACAACTGAGACTGAATCGGAGAGTAAGCAACAGAAATAAAATTTCAACACGTAATAGCACTTGGTGACTTTCTTACTGAGTTAAGCACATTCTGCTTTGTAGTAGATGTTGGTATATAAGCCTTATATCATAGGGCCTATTAATTATCTGTCTTTTTCCAAAGAGATTTAAGGTAACTAACAAAAATAAATGACTTTTATTACATAATTTTTTAAATAGCTGGGTGTACTTCAGGGGACAATAGTTATGAAGACCAAAATCTTATTCCTTCTTCCCATTAAAATCATCCACAGAGTATGAACATGGGAGAAAATGTATGACAGGGATTGGAAATTAGAGGAGAAAGTCAGCTATATGACCCAGATAATAATAAAAAAATATTTTAGATCTAATACTCCTGGGTCTACTTTCAATGTGATTACCAAGGATATTTCAAAACTCTCCTTTATAAAATTTGTCCAATTTGTTAGCCAAACAGGAAAGGCTTTCTTGGGAAAAAGAAAATAAAATCTATTGATCAGGAGAAACAAGAATTGGGGACAGGGATGGGCATAGCTATTTCATCTGGATTCTTCTTTGCTTCTTAAGATGAGTTCTTAGGAAACCAGGACTAAAGCTTATCTGAATTTACATGGCAGCTACCTGCATCATAAAGACAAGCGGATATACACTAGCATATGGTTAGCTTTTTACAATGTATGAAGGCAGGGCTAGGAATGAGAGTGGAAATGTGGCAGAGACCAATTATTTAGGTAATTTTCTTTTTGCTGTTGTATATTAGTAGCATGCCGAAAGCTTTGTTCAATATTTATACATATTGGTTGCCCAAAGGAGAAAGCACAGAGTGGGGTAAGTAGCAAGAACAAGACCCTCTGGAAAGGCACTCAGTAGGCTTGATTTGGAGGACAAAATATAAACATGGGTAGAAATATGGGTCTGCACTAGACTTTCATTATCATCATTGAGACAAAACAGAAGACACATGACGAAGAGTCCTGCCAGTAATGTCACTTGTACATTGCTTGGTGGTTGTAGATTGGCTTCTGGGTAGCTGATTTAGTCATGTCAATTTGTATTATGCATATTCATGGCTTAAGATCAACTGAAAGTATTTTCATTGACCATACTGACCACGAGAGAAATAAAGGAGACTGCTCCCACTGTATCTATATGCCAGCATCAAAATTGTACAAACTCTCACTCTAATAAAAGTGAGTAAACAGAAATGATATACAACTTGGTACCTATGGGAAAATCTGAAAAATAAATGAAGGTAAATATAACACTCAGGTTATGGTGAGAAAATATTTTTTAAACATACTTAGTACAGGAAAGGGAAGACAGTTTGGTACTAAAAACATTACATTATGTTAAAAACACACAATAAAACACAGACCCTATGAAATAAAAGGTAAAGTTTTTTTTTGTTTTTTTTTTTAATTTTTCGCTAAAAGTATTACAAAGGGTATTACATAAGTGTCCTTTTTCCCCCCCGCCCTTGACAGGCCCCTACCCTCCCTTACCCCCCAGTGTTTTATGTCCATTAGTTATGGTTATATGGATGCATACAAGTCCTTCGGTTGATCTCTTACTCCCCTCCCTCCTGTCCCCCAACCCTCCCTGGCCTTCCCATTGCAGTCCGTCAAACAGTTTGAGGCAGCTCTGCCACTGTATTTATTATTGTTCAAAAGTTTGTAATGGTCTTAATTATCCATGAAAGAGTGCGATCATGTGGTATTTTTCCTTCATTGACTGGCTTGTTTCACTTAGCATAATGCTCTCCAGTTCCATCCATGCTGTTGCAAATGGGAAGAGTTCCTTCTTTTTAACAGCAGCATAGTATTCCATCGTGTAGATGTACCACAGTTTTCTAATCCATTCATCTACTGATGGGCACTTAGGC
>NW_005871070.1:9769980-9773562 GCF_000147115.1 Myotis lucifugus | reverse complement strand
ATCTCTCGGATGATTAGTGACTTTGAGCATGTTTTCATATGTCTCTTGGCTTTCTGAATGTCCTCTTTTGAAAGGTGTCTATTTAGATCCTTTGCCCATTTTTTGATTGGATTGTTTATCTTCTTTTTGTTAAGTTGTATGAGTTCCCTATAAATTTTGGAGATTAAGCCCTTATCAGATATGACGTTGGCAAATATGTTTTCCCACGAGGTGGGTTTTCTTGTTGTTTTGTTGATGGTTTCTTTTGCTGTGCAGAAGCTTTTTATTTTGATGTAGTCCCATTTGTTCATTTTCTCTTTAGTTTCAACTGCCCTAGGAGCTGTATCAGTGAAGAAATTGTTTTGGCATATGTCTGAGATTTTGTTGCCTTTGTATTCTTCTAGAATTTTTATGGTTTCCTGTCGTACATTTAAGTCCTTTATCCATTTTGAGTTTATTCTTGTGTATGGTGTAAGTTGGTGGTCTAGTTTCATTTTCTTGCATATATCTGTCCAATTTTCCCAACACCATTTATTGAAGAGACTGTCTTGGCTCCATTGTATGTTCATGCCTCCTTTGTCAAAAATTAATTGAGCATATTGGTTCGGGCTAATTTCTGGACTCTCTATTCTATTCCACTGATCTATATGTCTGTTCTTGTGCCAGTACCAGGCAGTTTTGAGAACAGTGGCTTTGTAATACAGCTTGATATCTGGCATTGAGATCCCACCTACTTTGTTCTTTCTCAGGATCGTTGCAGCTATTCGGGGTCTTTTTTTATTCCAGATGAATTTTTGGAGAGTTCGTTCTAGATCTTTGAAGAAGGCCATTGGTATTTTAATGGGAAGTGCATTGAATGTATAGATTGCTTTGGGTAGTATGGACATTTTAATGATGTTGATTCTACCAATCCAAGAACATGGTATGTTCTTCCATCTCTTTATGTCTTCCTCTATCTCTTTTTTCAACGTCCTGTAGTTTTCTGAGTAGAGGTCTTTAACCTCTTTAGTTAAGTTTATTCCTAGGTATCTTAATTTTTTTGGTGCGATGGTAAATGGGATTGTTTTTCTAATCTCTCTTTCTGAAAGTTCACTATTGGTATATAGAAATGCCTCAGATTTCTTGGGGTTAATTTTGTATCCTGCTACATTGCCAAATTCATGTATTAAGTCTAGTAGTTTTTTGATGGAGTCTCTAGGGTTTTGTATGTATAATATCATGTCATCTGCAAATAAGGACAGTTTTACTTCCTCTTTTCCAATTTGGATGCCTTTTATTTCTTCTTCTTGCCTAATTGCAATGGCTAATACTTCCAGTACTATGTTGAACAGGAGTGGTGAGAATGGGCATCCCTGTCTTGTTCCTGTTCTTAGGGGAAATGGTGTTAGTTTTTGTCCATTGAGTATGATGTTGGCTGTGGGCCTGTCATATATGGCTTTTATTATGTTGAGGTATGATCCTTCTATTCCCACCTTTCTGAGAGTTTTTATCAAAAATGGGTGTTGGATTTTGTCGAAAGCTTTTTCTGCATCAATTGATATGACCATGTGGTTTTTTTCTTTCAATTTGTTTATGTGATGTATCACATTTATTGATTTACGGATGTTGTAAGATCCTTGCATCTCTGGGATAAATCCTACTTGGTCATGGTGTATGATCCTTCTGATGTACTTCTGGATCCGATTTGCTAAGATTTTGTTGAGGATTTTGGCATCTATGTTCATGAGGGATATTGGCCTGTAATTCTCTTTCATTGTGATGTCTTTACCTGGTTTTGGTATTAGGGTGATGCTGGCTTCATAGAATGAGCTTGGAAGTGTTCCTTCCTCTTGAATTTTTTGTAGTAGTCTGAGGAGGGTAGGTTTTAGTTCTTCCTTGAATGTTTGGTAAAACTCCCCTGTAAAGCCGTCTGGCCCTGGGCTTTTGTTTGCTGGAAGCTTTCTGATGACTGCTTCAATTTCTTTCATAGTTATTGGCCTATTGAGGTTTTTAGATTCTTCCTGATTGAGTTTTGGAATGTTGTATTTTTCTAGGAATTTGTCCATTTCCTCCAGGTTGTCTAGTTTGTTGGAGTAGAGTTGCCCGTAGTATTGTTTAACAATCATTTGTATTTCTGTGGGGTCTGTTGTTATTTCGCCTCTATCATTTCTGATTTGGTTTATTTGGGACCTCTCTCTTTGCTTCTTGGTGAGCCTGGCTAAGGGTTTGTCAATCTTGTTTATCCTTTCAAAGAACCAGCTCTTGGTTTCATTGATTTTCTGTATTGTTTTTTTGGTCTCTATTTCATTGATTTCTGCTCTAATCTTTATTATCTCCTTCCTTCTGCTCACTCTGGGGTTTTCTTGTTGCTCTCTTTCTAATTCTTTGAGATGTAGAGTTAGATGATTAACTACCATTTTTTCTTGTTTTTTGAGATAGGCCTGTAGAGCTATAAACTTCCCTCTCAGGACTGCTTTCATTGTGTCCCAGAGGTTTTGGATTGTTGTGTTTTCATTGTCATTAGTGTCCAGGATGTTTTTAATTTCTTCTTTGATGTCATCGGTAACCCAATCAATATTTAATAACATGCTATTCAGCTTCCAAGTGTTTGAGTATTTTGGGTTGTTTTTATTGTAGTTTATTTCTAATATTATGCCATCGTGGTCTGAGAAGATGCTTTTTATGATTTCAATCTTCTTGAATTTGGGGAGACTTTGCTTGGGACCCAATATGTGGTCTATTTTTGAATCTGTCCCATGAGCACCTGAGAGGAAAGTATATTCCTCAGCTGTGGGGTGAAGTGTTCTGAAGATGTCAATTAAGTCCATCTGATCTAGTGAGTCATTTAGGATTGCTGTTTCTTTGCTGATTGTTTGTCTAGCGGATTTATCCAGTGATGTCAGTGGTGTATTAAAGTCCCCTACTATGATTGTATTGTTGTCGATCTCTACCCTGATATCTTCCAGAAGTTTTCTTATGTATGTGGGTGCTCCTGCATTGGGTGCATATATGTTTACCAGGGTTATATCTTCTTGTTGTATTGATCCCTTTAGTATTATGAAGTGGCCTTCCTTATCTCTGGTTATGGCCTTCACTTTGAGATGTATTTTGTCAGATATAAGTATTGCTACCCCAGCTTTCTTTTCCTTTCCATTTGCATGAAAGATATTTTTCCATCCCTTCACTTTCAGTCTGTGTGAGTCCCTTCTAATGAGGTGGGTCTCTTGTAGACAGCAGATGTATGGGTCATGTTTTTTTATCCATTCAGCCACTCGATGTCTTTTGGTTGGAGCATTTAGTCCATTTACATTTAAAGTTATTATTGAAAGGTAGTTGTTTGTAGCCATTTCTTTTTTTGTGTGTGTGTGGCTGTTTTCTTTCTGAGCTTGATATTTCTTCTTTTTACACCAGTCCCTTTAGCATTTCTTGCATGGCTGGCTTGGTGGTGATAAACTCCCTTAGCCCTTTTTTGTCTGTGAAGCTTCTTATTTCCCCTTCAATTTTGAATGATAGCCTTGCTGGATAGAGTATTCTTGGATTCAGACCTTTGCTTTGCATCACTTTGTAGATTTCCGTCCATTCTTTTCTGGCCTGATGTGTTTCTGTTGAGAAATCATTTGATAA